>NW_024115661.1:0-6343 GCF_003073215.2 Triticum urartu
CGGCGGGGGCGCCGGGCTTGGGGGCGGCGCGGGCGGGCTCCGGTGTCTCGTCGCCACCACTTCACTCTCCTCCGCCCGTCGATGACCAGGCCGGGGGCGGAAGCCGCAGAGCCGGCGAATCCATCTCCTCGCCACCGCCTCCCTCCGCTCCGCCCGTCGATGTGCAGACCGGGAGCCAAATCTTCGAGGCCGGGAGATCGAGCTCCGCTGCTGCGCGCGCCGGGGAGCAGGTAATGGCGCGTCTCTTGCGCTTGAGATGTCGCGACCTGCTGTGTTTTCTTGGTTTCTTCGAGTTATTCGAGTTCGACTTAGCGTTTCTTGGTTTCTGTCGAGTAGGCTGGATTGCCGAAGGCCAAGACGTTATTGAGAAAGATATTCAGCTCCGGCAAGAACAAGGTATAGCCTGAATCTCGTGCTTCCTGATTACTCTGTGATTCCTTGCTCTTCTTTGTGCATTCTTGTGCCAATTTTTGTGTTCGGGATGTGCAATTTGTGGTCTCAGAGTTCGTGTGGAATGTTGGTAAGGATTTAGGGTAAAAGGGATGAAACTTTTGGGCGAATGTTGGGCCAGTCTGGCTTTATATTACGCGCAGATTAAGCAGATCCTGATCATTACTCCGTGCTCTTCTTGCAATCTTGGGATATGGAGAGAAGCTAACAACCTCTCTGTGATTAGTCAAAAACTCGAATATGTTTAAGATTCGGGTGCTCTGCCTGTACCAATTCATTCTTCTATCAAGTGTGGTAGCATATTCATCGCAGTGTACAGCGGGGGAAGCATTGGGAACATGTTTTTGTTTTAGGCCGTGCATATCTTGATCAGTGCTCCTGTGAAATTTTAGTTAGAAGTCCTAAAGACAAAGGTAAGAGGTTTTAATGTCAATGGATGGTTTTATAGGCATAGTTAATGCATTTGTTTATTCAGGGCTGCATACCTGGACATGATTTCCGTAGATCATTGGTCATTCACATGCAAAATCACTGACCACAGCCCACAAAATAAATAATTAAACTCACTGACCACTTACTCCGAAATTTGGTCTAAAAGATGTGATATTTGGTTGGTTGGTACTTGAAACCGGCTTGGAAGCTTCACAACATGATTCTTGTAAACAGTTGCTGAAGTAAGATGTTTCGGATTTTGCAGCATCACTTGTGCGATACTGCTATTAGATTCTTCAAAAACTCTATCTCTTATTCCCCTATTTCGTATTCTAAAATCCTGATTGTGATGTTTAATCTGTACAATTACTTCTAAGTTTGGCAAGTTATATATGGATCTTAACCCATCTCTTGTGGAAAAGGTTCTTTGTAGAGAAGGAATCGGAAGCTCAGAGAGACCTCACGTCGGAAGCTCGGAGAGACCTCACGTCGGAGGCTCGGAGAGACCTCACGTGAATCAACAGGTTTGACTCCTTTTAGTCTTTGGTTATTTTCAAAGTGGAAACCCATGAAATGTCGGGATCAAAATCCCAGGTCAGATGGAACTGTGGGCATTCATGATTACTGTACAAGTAACTGATTTTGTGGAACATGCTTCTTACTTTCTTGTCTGAATGCTTAATAGTATATTACCCTTGCAATGTGATGGAACCAGTAGACTTTATACCATTGAGTGTATGAAACACTACACATATTTTTCTATTTTTAACTCAACAACAACCAATCAGTGTCAATGAAGGGTCTCTTACATTTATTAGCAGTTCCAACCATTTCCAGAGAACATACAAGCCAGAAAAGTGGAAGCAAAACAAAATTTGGATCATATTTTAGATCTGTTGTTGCAAAACAAAGTTTCTATCAGGCTTTAGATCTGTTATTTCCTTGTTCTAATCAGCATAAACTGAATTCTCTTATCTGATTGTGCGGTGCAGGCAATTCCCTATGTGCAAGCCTTAAATCATTATGTTGGACAGATACTTGCACTTTATCGCGACAGAATATATGCTGTGAATGCAATCACCCTTGGTGACCGCTATTTAGAATTTAGGCCAGTGGAAGAAGATGGGGAGTGTTTCTACAGGAGCTTCATATTTTCCTACCTTGTAATTGTCCTTCTCCTTGTCCCTTAGTATACTACAGGATGCATGTTTCCTGATCTAACTCTCTTTGTTTATGCCAATGTACGACAGGAGCAAGTTCTTGATAGGAAAGGCAGAAATGAGGAACGCCGCCTCCTTGCAGCTATCCAAGAGTTGGCTGAGGAATCTGCACGTCTTGGATGGGCCTCTGAATTTTCTAGGAGCCACGATGTAAGTTCCTGCCTTTTTCCACATTTGTGTTTTTTCCTTGGATAAACATATTTGTAAGGGACAAATACAATTCTCTTCAAGTTACTCTACATGTCAAAATGGATTCAGTTGTCTAACCATCAATCATTTGAAGGAGATGCACAATTGCTTAGCAGTAATGCATGACATTGCAGTTTACACCCTGTTGACGCAAGCTCAAGTCTGAAGCTTATTGTTACGTAACAACTTAGGACCCAACTTAACAAAAATACACCTTAAGTTTATTGTAAGGGATACTAGTGTGACAATGTAAACCGCAAGAGTATAATTCTATACTTCATTGAACACTGAAATGCTTCAGACCTGCTGCTTCTTATGATGTAGATATCTCACCATTCTGTTACTAAGTATTTGTACTCTTTAACTATTTTATAGTAGATCGTTATTAACTGAAGTTGTTCAGGCGAGTTATCCTAATTATGTGTTAATGTCTTGTTATCGAATATCAATAGTATACAAGCACTTTTGTAACCGAAGGTATTGCCTTACAGAGCTGTATGGAATGGTTACCAAATGCAATTTATTAACTCACGAATTGTTTCAGGCATTTAAGGAGTTGATGAAGAAAGTAAAGAGATGGAAGAAAAAACGCAGATTGATCCCCATATCAACTGACAGGTGATATGTTTGGTTTTCTGCAGTTCCGGCCAAGTGTTGTGGCCGAATGCTTCCATCTCACTGACTTAACATGCTTCTTTGTCAGGTACAAGCGGAAACTTCTCGGGTTCTTCAGCACTTACGATCAAACAGAAGACAGTGAGAAAACACTTCTCAACTTATCCTTCAGTCATCAACCTATCTTTCCCTTGGTTCATCCCGATTCATGTTTCTGACACATTTTGGTGGCCAGTTTTTGTTTTCCTCAGATTAGTAGCAGCTAGCTGGTTGTGCTTGCACAGGGCGGACTATACAGAGGATATACCTGGACTTGGAGAAGATGACAGTGTGGCAGATGTGAGTATCAGCATCCCTACCTTTACATCAATGTCGTGCTGAATTTCCGATCCATCGGTTCTTGGATACATGACCCTCATATTTCCTGACTCGCTGCTCTAAACAGTGGTGCTTACAGCACGTTACTCCACGCCGCGCGGTGGCGGGCCGTGCTCAGATGTGGGCCTTGGCGGCTGCGCTTCAGGTGTCCCTCGTGCTCGTGCAACTCAATGAGGAAGCGCCTGATGATGTGTACGTTAGTCCCGGAGCTGACGCTGCGTGTGTGCACGTGCTGTTCACGATCAACCACTATGACATCCTCTACCCAATATAAGTCTCCCATTGCTAGGTTAACGTTGAGTCTGGGTGACTGCCTATGAATGCTGAGCTCTAGGTGGTAGATAGTTTGGCATACACTGAAGCGGGTGGGCTTATACTTGTGCATTCTTTCTTCTGTTGACATATAAGGATAGAAAAACATTGGTCTGATTACTTTCTGTGACTAGTTCTGATGTGCTGAAATCATGTATATATACCTCTCATGCCTATTGTTTTTCCTCTGTAACTATTTCTATCTCTATCAAACGTGTATGATAGTCGAAGTTGCTCGAGAATGTGCTTGTATGACAATCACAACCTGGTGCTATTTCTCTCTATATTGCAGTGCGACGTGAAAATTATCAACATTTGACATGAGTAAGTCTGAACGAGGAGAATGTGCTTGTATGACATGCAGTAAGTCTGAACGTGTTGATTCAGTAGCAGAACATCAACATTTGACATGAAAATTTGTGCCCTTTCGCTTACATTGGCACAAGCTCTAGTTGCTGCGCTACAAGTATTGCAGAGTGCAATCTTTGGCAATGGCCTCTAGCTCCGGAAGAACGTTGCATGCACCAACGTTTTAGAAGAGGGGAAAAACAAAGAAAGAACCAAATCAAACAACAGTAGCATTATCAGTTCAGAACAAGGGGAGCCTTCAGAATCCTGAAGCACAGCATCTTCTCTTCATCTCCATGATTAGCAGAGAGGCAGGGGCTCGCCGTTCCACTCCTTGAGGCACTCCAGCAGCGCGTCGATGTGCTTACCCTGGTTCATAGCAACAAACACCTTGTCCACCTCCTCCCCGGGGGACCGTGTCTTCTCTCCGGTCAAGTACACCGTTCCCAGCTCCTTGCGAACGAACCGGTATAGAGGGTATGACCGGCAGTCAACGATGCGGTTCGGCTCTGCGGCGGTGCCATTCTCCACTGCACCTCTGGCAGCCTCAACTTCCTGAGGTAGTGTCGCACAAAGCTCCTGCTCGAATTTGGCAACCTTGGCAAACACCGAGGTTTCCGCGTTGCGCTCAGCATCACCGTTGGCCAAGGCGTGCTCCACCAACACTGCTCGCATCTTCTTCATGAGAGGATAGTTGGCGCTGCAAGGGTCGTCCGCGTATGCAAACACCGCCTCGCGGTCGATTGTTTGAAGTAGGTCCTTCTCACAAAAGCGCGCGTTGTGGAGGCCACCCATGTCATTTGTGATCAGGGTCTTCCTGACCACTCTTGTGACACAATCCTTGACTGCGTTCTTGACATTCTCCTCGAGGTGGCGCAGGTCGATGGCTTGGCACAGTGCAACCAAAAATGTAGAGGACATGAGCTTCAGAATGTCGATGGCCTCGGCAGTCTTACGGGCTGAGATTAATCCGAGGGAGTTAACATCTTGGTTGTGCTGTTCCGCACTCTGGACATGGTTGGTCACAGGGTTGCCCAAGAATTGGAGCTCCGAGCAGTATGACGCCATTGCGATCTCGGCACCCTTGAAGCCATAGTCAAGACTTGGGTTGCGGCCACCAGAGAGGTTGGAGGGCAAGCCATTGTTGTAGAAGTCGTTTACTAGCTCTGAGAACTGGGCAAACATGAGCTTGCCAATCGCAGCAATGGCAAGCCTCGTGTTGTCCATGGACACACCGATGGGCGTGCCCTGAAAGTTTCCACCGTGGATTGCCTTTCCACGAGATACGTCAATAAGTGGGTTGTCATTGACAGAGTTGATCTCGCGCTCGATTGACTTCGTCGCTGCACGGATGACCTCAATTTGTGGCCCAAGCCATTGCGGCGATGTGCGGAGAGCATATCTGTCTTGCTTTGGCTTCATCAATGGGTCGAGCTCACCAAGCTTCTTTGCGAGCATCATGTAGGAGCTGCCCTCCAGGATGTGCTCCATGATGGCCGCGGCCTCGATCTGTCCAGGATGGTGCTTCAACTTGTGTGTCAGGTGGTCAGTGTACTCTGGCTTGCCGTTCATCACTTCGCAGAACACCGCCGACAAAACTTCGGCAAGCACACCAAGAACATTCGCTTCAAAGAGAACTATGGACGCGAGCCCAGAGCCCACCGCCGTGGCATTAACCATGTTGATCTCGCGCTCGATTGACTTCGTCGCTGCACGGATGACCTCAATTTGTGGCCCAAGCCATTGCGGCGATGTGCGGAGAGCATATCTGTCTTGCTTTGGCTTCATCAATGGGTCGAGCTCGCCAAGCTTCTTCGCGAGCATCATGTAGGAGCTGCCCTCCAGGATGTGCTCCATGATGGCCGCGGCCTCGATCTGTCCAGGATGGTGCTTCAACTTGTGTGTCAGGTGGTCAGTGTACTCTGGCTTGCCGTTCATCACTTCGCAGAACACCGCCGACAAAACTTCGGCAAGCACACCAAGAACATTCGCTTCAAAGAGAACTATGGACGCGAGCCCGGAGCCCACCGCCGTGCCATTAACCATAGCAAGGCCTTCCTTGGGTTGCAGCTCGAAGAAGCCGTGCTGGATGCCCGCAATCTTAAATGCCTCGGCGGCATTAACCTTAGTGCCATCAGGAGCCACGGCCACGGCATTCGAGCGGCCGGTGACAAGTCCCGCGATGTAGGAGAGCGGGACGAGATCGCCAGAAGCGGTGATGGTGCCCCGGAGCGGCAGGCACGGTGTCACGTTGGCATTGAGCAGCGTGGCGATGGTCTCGAGGATCTCGAAGCGGATGCCGGAGTAGCCTTGGAGCAGGGTGTTGACGCGGACAAGCATCGCCGCGCGCGTGGTGGCAGCGGGCAGCACATGGCCGTCGCCGCCGGTGCCGACACCCA
>NW_024115662.1:0-9183 GCF_003073215.2 Triticum urartu
GGGATGCGACGGGTCGCCTCCACCTGCGCCTCCGTCGGTGCAGGGAAAACCGGGAGGACTGCGCGGTCCATCGACCATCAGAATCTCCGCCGCCGGATCACTGCTGTCGCACTCGGATGCGGTCTCTGCCGAGCCAGTCGACAGGTCGAATAGGCCGTAGAGGGATTCGTCGGGCTCGATCGCCGTGACTTGAGGGGTGGCCGACTGGCGTGCCACCGCATGTCTCACCCACCGCTAAAGTCTCGACCGACCGGAGCGCTTGCGCCGACGGGAAATGGGGAGGGAGGACAACACAGGAGCCGACCGGTAGGGGGGCGACGGGTGGCGCAGGAGGAAGGCGCGGGCGGACGGCGCACGCGCTAAAGTGCGTTGCCCCGCGAACAGGGAGTGCGTCCACGTCGAGCGGAGCCTCCTAGAGCCAAGCAGAGTCGTCGACGATGAACGCGAGCGCGCCGAGACGGATCTCGCGGCCCTCCACTGAAAACCATGATGATTCGGGTCGGAAAAGGTCGCAACTCCTCCAACAAAACGCTAAAACACCTGCCCCAAGGTGTGCGCCAACTGTCGTGGTTCTAAGTCTGACAGTAGTGTAGGGGGGTAAGTATGGAGAGGCAAGATCTTAGCTATGGAGAAGTTGTAAGCACGCAAGGTTTACGAGTTCAGTCCCTTCTCGGAGGAAGTAATAGCCCTACGTCTCGGAGTCCGGAGGCGGTCGACTGGATTATGTGAGTATGAATTACAGGGGTGCGAACCTTTGTCTCGGAGGAGGGGGGTGGCTTATATAGAGTGCGCCAGGACCCCGGCCAGCCCACGTTACAAAGGGTTCAATGTACATTAAGGCAGGGCGTTACTGGTAACACTAGTAATAAAGTGCTATGATGACTATAAAAGCTACTTAATGACCGACTGTGAGGTACATAGCTTCATCACCCGCAACCCAAGGCGAGGCGCTGGAGAAGGAGGAGCGCGCGTGTACCACTTCTCTTTCCAAGCTCCCCAGTGGCAAGTAGTAGAGCAGCCCTTATAAATGGGTCTCAACTCTCCTCAACTAGCAAGGTGGGACTAAACTTTCCACCACCTGCCATCTCATACATGGGCCTCAAGATTAACCAGGGATTAGTGTTTTATATGGGCCTAAGCCCAGCCAATAGCCCTACGTCTCGGAGTCCGGAGGCGGTCGACTGGATTATGTGAGTATGAATTACAGGGGTGCGAACCTTTGTCTCGGAGGAGGGGGGTGGCTTATATAGAGTGCGCCAGGACCCCGGCCAGCCCACGTTACAAAGGGTTCAATGTACATTAAGGCAGGGCGTTACTGGTAACACTAGTAATAAAGTGCTATGATGACTATAAAAGCTACTTAATGACCGACTGTGAGGTACATAGCTTCATCACCCGCAACCCAAGGCGAGGCGCTGGAGAAGGAGGAGCGCGCGTGTACCACTTCTCTTTCCAAGCTCCCCAGTGGCAAGTAGTAGAGCAGCCCTTATAAATGGGTCTCAACTCTCCTCAACTAGCAAGGTGGGACTAAACTTTCCACCACCTGCCATCTCATACATGGGCCTTAAGATTAATCAGGGATTAGTGTCTTATATGAGCCTAAGCCTATCCATAATCCAACACTACTACTACTCCTACTAGTTTTGTTTGTGAGATGGGCAAAAACAATGATGCTTGGAAGCATATTCGTTGGATGCCCGTCCTATTATCCATCCCAAGAGGAAGAGGAACATTGTGCGTCGCGCACGAGGCCTGCTGCCGCCCGGCGGTGCGGACAAAAGCGGCCACCCAAACGGCTATAATTAGGCGGTTCGGGAGCGCAAACGCTCCAGACTCCTCCGCCTCCACGTTTAACCGCACTTCGTTCGTTGCGCAACGCGAGCAAATTACCCTCCTCTCCTCTCCTCCAGAGCCCCACCCCGGCACAGCACAGCACGGCCCGACCGAGACCCCCGTAACGGGAAGGGAAACGGCAGGGGCCTAAAGACCCCGAGGCCTCGAGCCACCCAACCAACCACCGGAGCGGAGCGGAGTCGGAGCCCCCCGCGCAGCATTGTAGGAGCCCCCGCCCCGTGCGCGGCCGCCTTGGAGTTGGAGGGGAATTGTTTCCAGTTCCCCGTCCCTTGCCTTGCTCTGGTGGCGGGTTCCTCCTCGCCGCCGCGATGCCCGAGGCCGGCCGCTACACCCACAAGAAGGACGACGGCATCTGCAACAGCGTCTGCGGCGAGGTGAGCCATTCCCCTTCCAGATCTGCCCTCTTCGCCGCGTTGGGTTGATTCCATGGCCCCCGAGATGCGTGCTTCCCTCATCGGGACCCCGTCCCTTGCCTTGCTCTGGTGGCGGGTTCCTCCTCGCCGCCGCGATGCCCGAGGCCGGCCGCTACACCCACAAGAAGGACGACGGCATCTGCAACAGCGTCTGCGGCGAGGTGAGCCATTCCCCTTCCAGATCTGCCCTCTTCGCCGCGTTGGGTTGATTCCATGGCCCCCGAGATGCGTGCTTCCCTCATCGGGATGCCCAGAGCATTAGGTCCGCGCCGCATGCTTGCTGCCTTGTACTGTACCTCGATTCGGCGTCGATGCGTGCTGCTGCTTTATTTTATTTTCCTGTGCTCCGATTTTCTGTTGGGATGCCGGTCGGAATTTGGTAGGATTGGGAGGAGCAGAGGAGGAGGCCCTCTGCTCTTCCATGCTTTTGCTTCGGATGATGAGGGGATATTGTTAGGTGGAGCCACGGAGTTCGGATTCTTCACGCCTTTTTGGAGGTAGAAGAATCTCGCGACGTGTCGGAATCGCGTGTTTTTGGGCTGCTATCCCCAACCGCGGCACTACTAAAATTTCTTGCGATGAGCAGGGGGCTTTTCTGCTTCTTTCTTCGTTCACGAGCGCTTTTGCTGTGAAAACTTCGTTGGCCTGCAAAATTGCAGGTTTAAGCTCGACTGTTCAACCCTAAAATTTGGTTAGGGAAAGGGGCAGCTTTCGGTTAGTTATCAGTACCGGTATGTCTGTAGCTAGTGTTCTTGTTGATAGCGCTGGTCTCGATTGTAGCTTGGACATTTTGACTTCCCACCGCTCCAGGTTCAGCTGTTGCTATCTTGCATAATCTTGCCAACCTCGCGCTTCATTATTTGTGACTGATGCTGTCCTTATCCTTTTGGATTCGTGCTTGTAGCTCTGGCGCTAGTTCTTCATTGGCTCGTTACTGTAGTAGTTTACTAGTTTTACACGCTGGTGGTCAGTTTCTGATGACCTTTTCATGCAACCTTTTATGGCTGTAGCATATCTTGTTGTGAAAAGGGAATGTTCCGCAACTGCTTTGGGAGGTTATATCCTTTTGGCAAGCAGGCTTTGGTTATTGCCGTGCAGGCATGTGTTTGTTCCTGCTTTAGGGATATAGACTTTACAGAGTATACATGTGTGTGCCTGAATTTTAAATGGTTGCCTCAAGTAGTTGTGCTAGGTCTTCAGTTTGTGTCGAGCGGTGGAAATGCTCTGGTGCTGTAGTAAGTTACCTTGTTCTTGCCGTTTTTAATGGCTTGATCTGGTAACACCCTTTTGTCATCAGCAAGTGAAAAGTTGGATATCTGTGCTCACACATGAGCTTTTCAAGCCATTTTCCTTATACACCTCTCCTCGAATGCAAAATTTCCTAATTCAGTAATTTAGTCTGTTATACCTCTGAACCAGAACAAACAGCATGCTCGTCTTCTGTTCCGTGCATCGACGAGTTGCAGGACAGTAGACCTGTTTTTCCTTGCATCTGAGTCTGTCCTCAAACGTGATTCACCAAATGATTCCCAATTACGTGTAATATTTCCTGATTATTTTTAGGTAAATTGCTCAGCTTAAAATATCCCACCGTCAAATTTATATTCAGTCATCTGTTTTGCTACCTCTGAACCTGAATGAACCGATGTTAAAACGCTCCTTCAGTTATGTGTACCACCAGCATATCATTGCCTGGTGTACTTATTTCCTTCATGAATTTACTTATGTCTATTATTGCTTTCTTATCTAATTTATTTATGAATTCATTCACTTGCAGCCCACCTCAAAGGCAGTTATGGCCATGTCAAGGCTCAAGTGTGCGCTTCGGGGGTTTGATTTCAGGGTACTTCTGGCTCTCTTGATTGGTGTGCCGCTGGTAATGTTAATGATATATGCGCATGGTCAGAAGGTCACATACTTCCTCCGGCCAATATGGGAATCTCCTCCCGAGCCTTTCAAGATAATCCCTCACTACTACAATGAGAATGTCACCATGGAGAACCTCTGCAAGTTACATGGGTGGAAAGTCCGGGAGACTCCACGCCGTGTGTTTGATGCTGTACTCTTCAGTAATGAGCTTGATATCCTTGAACTTCGTTGGAATGAACTCAGCCCCTATGTGTCAGAGTTCGTCCTGCTTGAGTCCAACTCAACTTTCACTGGCGTGGTAAAGCCACTCTACTTCAAGGAAAACCGCCATCGATTTAGGTTTGCTGAATCGCGGCTGACATATGGCACATATGGAGGAAGATTCATGAAGGGGGAAAATCCATTTGTTGAGGAGTCATTTCAGAGGGTTGCCCTGGATCAGCTCATTAGGATTGCAAGAATTGAAAATGACGACATATTGATCATGTCAGATGTTGATGAAATCCCAAGTGGCCACACCATCAATCTCTTAAGATGGTGTGACGACACTCCTAAGATACTCCATCTTCAGCTCAGGAATTATCTGTACTCGTTTGAGTTTTTTCTGGATGACAAGAGTTGGAGGGCGTCAATTCACAGATACGTATCTGGGAAGACAAGATATGCTCATTTTCGGCAGACAGATCAACTTCTTGCCGATTCAGGGTGGCACTGCAGTTTTTGTTTCCGGCACATCAGTGATTTTGCCTTCAAGATGAAAGCTTATAGCCATGTGGATAGGATCAGATTCAAGTACTTCCTGAACCCTGAGAGGATTCAAGATGTCATTTGCAGAGGGGCGGATCTTTTTGACATGCTTCCTGAAGAGTATACGTTCCAAGAAATCATTGCAAAGTTGGGCAACATTCCAAGCACATTCTCTGCTGTTCATCTTCCTAGTTATCTGCTTCAGAATTTTGACCGGTACCGTTATCTTCTCCCCGGGAACTGCAGGAGAGAAAGTGGCTAGGTTCTGTGGTTTACTTTGCAAGCTGTTGTGCATGGGTGCCACTGCCTAAGCTGCTTGAGTGGTTGGCTGTTGCAATTGCATCTGATATGATTGGCTAAGTTGGACGGTTGCTTGGGCTAGTGGTTATGGACAAGTTCATGATTTTGTGCCGTGTAATGGAACATTGGAGGATATGACAGCATAGCGCATGCTTGATCGTTACCTTCCCAGAAGAGCTCAACGGTGTATGCTTACCACCAGAAGTCATTGCCATTCATATTTCCTCCCTGATTGATGTGTAAACTCAAAGCTGTAATGGAGAAATGAACACTATGTGAGATTTCAGATTTATATGCTGTACAAGTGGCCTTACCGTGCAGATAATTACATATGCATGTGTTCATATTTTAAACCTTTTTGTGTTGATGGCACCGATGAAAATCTGATTTCCTGACTACTGGATTTTCTGATTCCCATCTTAAGAAGTTCTGGCTTCCAAGACTGTTTTGAAACTTAGGTGACCGGGTAAGTATCTGCATGTGTTCATATTTTAAACCTTTTTGTGTTGATGGCACCGATGAAAATCTGATTTCCTGACTACTGGATTTTCTGATTCCCATCTTAAGAAGTTCTGGCTTCCAAGACTGTTTTGAAACTTAGGTGACCGGGTAAGTACAACTTCAACATTTTGCAGCTGTGAACAGACTTGAAAGGTGCCGTGGCAAAAAAAAGTTGCAGGGAATCATCTATTCAGTTTTTCCCGTGCATGTTTTCCTGCCCCTTGTTTTCCCAAGTTATCGCTTTTGTGTTACGGGGTCTTGTAAAAGGTCTTGAAGGCTTCTTGCTGAACAAACCTCCTCAAGATGTTTGGTCATTCAGCATTTTGTGTTTGGTTCCAGTGAATCAATTATGCTCTGTTTGTCTTATTTGTTTGACACAGTTAACTCCATTGAGCCGGAATGTGCGAGTTTCCAAGTATCATGCAATAGGTTTCTTTGTGTATGGACTTTTTTTGTTCTGAAGTTTAAAACTGAAGGAATAATCCCTCAGTTGTTTACGAGTTGTGTTAAGTAGCAAGGGATTTGCACCTTTATATCGTGCTTCTGTTGAATTTTCATTATTTGTAGTACCAATACCTTATCTGAAGCTAAAGAACCTTTTTGTTTATGTTGTGGTACCAATACATTTTTCTAATCTAAATGTATAGTAGATTAAAGAATGGTGGTGTACCAAATCCTAATTGTGCATGTGGTTTAGGTATCTATTAACCTGCTGATCTTTTCAGAACTACGGCTTGCAGAGCTGCAAGTGTTTCATCTTCTGCCTAGAAATGCATAATTGCTTTCCCTGTCCGGTGTGTGGCAAATATGTTCCTGTCAGTGTTCGAATATTTTGCTAGGCAAATTTTAGTTTCTTTTTTGGATAATGCCAGGCAATTTTTAGTGGCGTGTTTCCTCCTTGTCCCTGTAGTTATGCTTGACTGGGGCCAAATTGGTTTGAAACTTGGTAGGTTCCTGTAGCTGAATACATTTGTGCTTTGAACGGTATCTAACTGCAGTGGTAGTCTTGCTCCACTGCTGGGGTTAATTTGCAACTTGTTGTGGGATTGGCTGATCGAAAGTTACTGAGAAGCAATTATTTTATGAAGAATTAGTTTTGCAAATTACTTGTCTAAAACAACAATTGAATGAGAGACTCGATTATATTTCTCTTTTATGATCAAGTAGCGAAACAGAGGGAGTGATGATTAACAAACAATCTGTTAGAAGAACACTGGGACATGTCCTCCAAACTAGAAAGGGAAGAAAATGCAATACTCAGTTATCAGTTTATTACCATTTTGCTTTCTGTAATTCATTTATGTGCTTTTTATTATCAGTCGTTATTTTGTAGAGGATGACAAGTTTACCAGTTTAGGTAGCTTCTTCGTTCTTCGGTCTCTCTTTCTCCAGTCCTCCAGTCCTCAGTTGCTCCTTTTCACCAGTTTTAGTCTTTGTTTCTAATTTAATCTCTTGTAGCGCTTGTGTTATCAAGTTTATTGGTGCAGTATTTCAATAGTTTTGCCTCCAGTTTTGTCTTGTCAGTTGAGTTTTTCCTTTATTAGGTTTCTGTAGAAGGCCTTGAACAATATGTAACTGCAGCGGCAGTCTTGCTCCACCGCTGGGCCTAATATGCACCTTGTCGAGGGCCTGTTTTATCCTCAGTTTGTTATACTGGTTATTAGATAGCGACTCTTTACTAGTTGTAAGTTACTGAGAAGCAGTTATTTTATTAAGAATTAGTATTGCAAATTACCTGTCTAAAACAATGCATCGAATAACTGTAATCATCTCTCTCGCCGCACGTATATTATTCATCAGGGCGGAGGTCTGCTGTTCCGTCTCTGCCGTTCGTTCACCGGTTCTACTACTAGTAATTAGCAACCTGCACGCAAGCCATGGCGAGACTTGACCACAGTGGCGTCAGGCCAAGTTGACTGGACTTTATCCACGCAGCCGCCCGTGGCTGTGCAGATGGAACAGGCAGTGGATTTGCCACGATTTCTTCTCGTGCTGTCTCGTCCGGCAGTACCAGCGAGCTAATGCCTCCTGCGAGTCATTTCCATAGACCCAGCACAAGGGACAGTGCAGGCGTAGGGATACGTATGCAGTGAACAAAAAAAATCAGTTTTACGACCAGAGGAGAAGGAAGTCTTGGTCTTGAGCGGGGACAAGTCAACGTAAGTGTCATGCCACCGTTAAATACATACATGTACTCCATGATGGTTATAAATACTTTTTCTGTTTAAAAAATCTTGTTCCTAAAATGGATGTATCTAACATCAAATTAGTGCTAGATACATTTATTATAAAAACAATTGTGGGACAAGTTTCTTCGAGTGGAGAGAGTAGTACATGTACTGGCAGCAGGTATCCCATATCCTTAGCCAATTGATCCAACTCCTACCGTTCTTCCCCACAATGCCAGCCAAAAATACACTCAATAAACACCCCACAATAAAATAAAATACACCCAATACACAGCATCGAGCTTTTTTACGGACATAAAACAGTTTTTTTAGGGGGTAAACAAAACAGTTTTTAAAACAGAATGTGCAATTTCATTCGCAAAAGAAAACCCCGAACTATGCGCAAATGGAGCGCATCATACACACGAAGTCACCTGCTTAAATCCTCGCCTGCCAGATAAAAATGTGCTCGGCCTTAATGCACAAAGTGACGGGCAATTAATCGTTTTTTAGGGTAAATGCCGCCGCTTTATTTTCTTAAATGAAGTTCGGAATCTCGTCCGTGATGGCATCCAAAATGCACTCTGGCGGCGATTCAAACCAAACCTTACATAGTTCTTCTCCTATCCCTAACTTAACTAATTTATGTGCGGCAACATTTGCAGAACGTCTAAAACCCAGGAGACTCTAAAAACAACAAAGCTTCGTAGCATGGTCTTGATCTTCTCCAGCCAAGGCCCTGAAGCAGGCAGGTTCTTCTCTGAATTGTTGATAGTTTGTACGAGAGCCTGGCTGTCCAGCTCGACGTGTACCCTCTGAGCATTAATTTCTGTTGCTACCAACAGAGCACGCTTGCAAGCCATAATCTCTGCTACTACCGGGTCAGCAGCCGTGGGGAAAAAGTGACATGCACTAGCGAGGAAGCCCCCATTGTTAGGCCAACTCCACCGCACGACCCCAAAGGACGTACGGATTGACCGGATTTTGTCCCTTTGGAGCGCCGATGGGTTCGCCTGTGTCCGCCTTTGTCAGATGGGTCGTGCGTGCGCGCACCGCGCGGTCGCACCCGAAATCGTGTTCGGGGTGGACGTGAATAAAAGAAATATTAAAACTAAAATGAAATAACTAAAAAACTAAATAAACACATTTTAAAAAAACATAAAATATATATAGGGGCGGCCACAAAACGGCCAAGTTTCCACGGCCACTTAAAAGGCCCATTTTTCATAATTAACATATAAAACAAAATAAAAAAACGCCTCCGCCTCCCGCGCGCTCCTGCCGCGCCCGTCGGTGCCGTGGCCAGTGCCGTCTTGACTGGGCGCACGCGG
>NW_024115663.1:0-20111 GCF_003073215.2 Triticum urartu
CGTCCCCCCTCTAGCCGGCCCGCCCCCCCCATTTGAACCTTTATATACGGAGGCAGGGGCAGCCCCTAGAGACACAAGTTGATCCACGTGATCATATTCTTAGCCGTGTGCGGTGCCCCCTTCCACCATAGTCCTCGATTATATTGTAGCGGTGCTTAGGCGAAGCCCTGCGACAGTAGTACATCAAGATCGTCACCACGCCGTCGTGCTGATGGAACTCTTCCCCGACACTTTGCTGGATCGGAGTCCGGGGATCGTCATCGAGCTGAACGTGTGCTAGAACTCGGAGGTGCCGTAGTTTCGGTGCTTGATCGGTCGGGCCGTGAAGACGTACGACTACATCAACCAAACGCTTCTGTTGTCGATCTACAAGGGTACGTAGATCACACTCTCCCCTCTCGTTGCTATGCATCACCATGATCTGGCGTGTGCGTAGGAATTTTTTTGAAATTACTACGTTCCCCAACAAGAATGCCATGCCATAAATTTATTTCCAGATCATTGACTTGTTCTAGTTTAGGAGAAAAACTTGTATATACGAAAGAAGGTTATATAAAGTGAACCGTTTCTGTAAATCATCTAGTGTAGTTTAATCTTGTAATACAAAAGAAGGTTATATACAGTGAATCATTTCTGTAACTTTTACAAAGCAATTTCTATGACTGATTCTGTAAACATTTTTGTGTGGTATATTAAGTTTGGACAAATCTGGTTTTGCTATATAGTGAATTGTTAACTTTCTTGTGCAGTGATACAAGCCAAGTAGATGAGTCCATGGACACAGCGACACCAATGGATGAAGATGGAAATCATGTTAGCATTTCAGACGATGAAGGAGAAGAGGATGAGGTGGAAGAGGTGAATCCGCATCAACCATCTAGTCGCAAGCTCACGTCTAAGGTTTGGTTGGACATGAAGAAGATCAAGATAAATGGAGAATGGAAGGCCAAGTGTAATTGGTGTCATAAGACACTTACCGCAGGATCAAGGAATAGTACTAAGCATCTAAAGTTGCATCTTCAAAGTTGCACTCTTAGGAAGTTGAAGACGAAGGATGGTAAAACTTTGCATCAAGCCTCATTGAAGGGGATGGCCGAGAATGATGGGAAAGTGAGCATGGAGAGCTACACTTTTAATCAAGAGTATGCTAGAGCAGAGCTTGGCAACATGTTGGTGTTGCATGATTATCCTTTGTCTATGGTGGACCATGTTCGTTTTAGGAGATTTGTTGCTGCACTTCAGCCATTGTTCAAGCTGCATACTAGAAATACTATTAGGTAATAACCGTAATATGCTGCTATGTCTTTAGTTTTCTATTTCCTCTTAATGTTTCTTGTTTCTCTTGTGCAAATAACATTGACTCTGTTCCTTATCTTCTGTTTTGTAGAACTGACATTGTGGAAAGGTACGACATAGAAAAGAAGAAGGCCATCGAGTATATGAGTATTGTACAATCAAGGGTCGCAGTCACCACCGATATGTGGACTTTTGACAGCCAAAAGAAGGGATATATGGCTATTACAGCCCATTTCATTGATGAGTCTTGGAGGCTAAGGAACATTCTCATGAGGTATATACATGTTCCCACATCATATATTTTCAGCAGTCCATTTCATTGTACTTATTTTTAGCGGTCCATTAATAAGCTTTCGTCAACTATTGCATTTGTGTGCATATTGTAGGTTTATTTATGTTCCAGCACCACATAATGCGGAAGTGATAGCTGATCAGCTCCATGAATCATTGGTTGAATGGAATCTTGATGAAAAGCTCTTGACTGTGACCGTTGATAATTGCAACGCCAATGACAAGGCAATTGCGGAGATTGTGGGGAAGATAGGAAAAAGTAAGCTTCTTTCTGAAGGTACTTTACTTCACATGCGTTGTTGTGCACATATTTTGAATTTGATAGTGAAGGATGGCTTAGATGTTATGCAATCAGCTATAGAAAACATTCGTGAAAGTGTGGCATATTGGACCGCCTCACCAAAAAGGATAGAGAAGTTTGCCAAGTATAAGAAAGTGAAAATAAAAAGGAAGTTGAGACTTGATTGCAAGACTAGGTGGAACTCTACTTTTGTAATGCTTAATATTGCTTTGCCTTATAGACCTGTCTTTGAACGTGCAAAAGAAAAAGAAAAGCAATATGAGTGGCTGCCTAGTTCAGAAGAATGGGCTTTTGTTGTAGATGTTGTAGAGAGGCTTAGGTTGTTCTATGAAATAACCGAGCTATTTTCTGGAACTGATGATGTGACTGCCAATGTGTACTTTCCTAAGATATGTGAAATTAAAATGAAAATGAGGCAGTGGGAAGCATCTAGCAACAACACTATCAAATAAATGACAAAAAGCATGACCAAAAAATTTGATAAGTATTGGAGCGACATCCAAGGTCTAATGGCTATAGCTATAATTCTTGATCCTCGATACAAGAAGCAAATGTTGGTAGCTTGCTTTGCCATGCTCCATGGCATTGAGCCATCTTCTTATGAATGCATTGAAAAAGTTGATGACATAGTTGCTAGTCTGCGCTTATTATTGGAAGAATATGAAGTGGAAAATGAGGCATATACACCGGATGAAGAATCTATGATTTCTATAATGAAAGCTCATGCGATCATGAGTGTCTTCCAAAACATTGTAGCTCAACAAATGCCTGCAACAGCTAGACTTCAAGGTGAAATAGATCAATACTTGAATGATGGATTAGTGCCTTACGTTGAGAAGTTCAACGTGTTGGATTGGTGGAAAGTGGCTGGAACTAGGTATCCAACCTTAAGGAAAGTTGCAAGGGACATATTTGCTATTCCTGTTACAACGGTTGCTTCAGAATCAGCCTTTTCTACAAGTGGCAGAAAGCTCAATGACCATAGAAGCCGATTGACACCACATATGGTTGAGGTTTTGATGTGCTCACAAGATTGGCTTAGAAACAAGTTCAAAGGTGAGAAAATAGTGCTTTCTATTAATATTTTCTCTTGTTTTCAGATTGTTGACAATTGTTTACTTTTGTAGATGCTAACACAGGAGAAGCTAGCTTTTGGACTTGCCTTCAAGACATCCAAGAAGGGATGCAGGTACATAAGAAGTGCACACATACCTTTCTTGTTTATGTCTTGGAAATATATAACTCTCCACAATTCAAGTTCTCATGTCTTTCTTGCATATGTCTCAAACTAGGATTTGGCGCTTTGAGTGAGATGTCAAGGCTCATGAAGATGAAGTGGAGAGAAGATCAATCTACTCAATTGGATTTTGTGTCATGTAGGAGATGTTCAAGTTGATATGATGACTATGTGTCGAACTTGAACCTATTTGTGCATTGAACTTGAACCTATTTTTCTCAAACCTATGTGCTTGTTGAACCTTTATATGTCGAACATATTTGCTTGTCGAACCTATAACCTATTTGTGTCCAATCTATGGCTGAAATGTGTTATGTCTATGGCTGAAATGCTACCTATATGTGCTGAAATGCTGTTTAGATGTGTTGTAATGCTGATTATATGTGTTGTAATGCTGTATATAAGTGCTGAAATGATGAAATATGAGCTGAAATGCTGTTTATATGTGTTGGAATGATGTATATAAGTGCTGCAATGCTGAAATATGTGCTGGAATGTTGTCTATATGAGTTGAAAATGGGTTATATGTTGCTGAAATGTTGACTTGTGGTATATATGTTGCTAAAATGATGAAATATGCGTGTTGAATTGATGAAATGTTGTATATATGTGATGAAACACTCCAATATACTTGCTGAAATGTCAATTGGGTGAGGTGACAAAGTTGGGTATTTTTACCCGCGGGTATTACCCGTACCCGGCCGGGTACGGGTATGGGAACAATTTTATACCCGGGGTGCGGGTAAGGGTATGGGTATGGGCTAAAAATGTTGAGACGGGTAAGGGTTTGGGCGTGTATTACCCGCACCCGAACCCGGCGGATGCCATGAGGAAATGTAGCATCACCTAGTCTAGACAATCAGTCTTCTGACCAACAACCGTCATCAGTGGACGAGCACAAGTAATCCAATGCACTGGAAAATTATTAATCATGGAAAATATTAAATGTGCATACAAAAAATGTTTCTGATGAAGAAAAAAGTAAAAGTGAATAAAAACAAAGACAGAAAAGTAAAAAAAAGTGAAACCCAAGAAAAAACATAAAAAACAAAGTAAAAAAGGAAACCAAATAAAAAACAAGTAAAACCGTGAAAGAAACAATGAAACCGTAAATGAAATAAAAACCCAGAGAAAACCGAGAAAGAAACAGATTAACCGACAAATCATAGAAAAAAAAGAAAAAAAACTGACACCATGGAAAAATGAAGAAAACAGAATAACCAAAGAAAACCGGGTGTAAAAAAGAAAAAGGAAGAAAAATAACCATAAAAAAGAGACTAACTGTAGGGAGCAACTAGTTAACGAGCGCTCCTTCGGGAGCTTCGCAACGATCAATGCCACTTGGCGCGCTCTCAGCCATTCGCCACGTGTCGCGCTCTGGACGCTCCCTCCGAATTTTGTTTTTTTATTTTTACGCACACGTTTTCGGCTTTTTAAACGGTTATTTTCCGGGTTTTTTCGACGTTTTGGTTTTCGCCCTGTCTTCCTTAGCTTTTCGATCAAAAAAATCCGGGGAAAAAAAATTTTGCGCGAAAAAAATGCGTTTTTTTTTCACGAAAGTCACGGTTTTTTTCGCGAGAGGCACGGTTGTGCTTTAGCTAGAGTCACGGCCGTGCCTTTCGAAAACAGAAAAAATGCGTTTTCTGTTTTTTTTTCTTTTGCGCGAGTCACGGTTTTGCTTCCGCGAGAGGCACGGTTGTGCTTTCGCGAGAGTCACGGCCGTGCCTCTCGAAAAGGGAAAAACAAAACGCGTTTTCTATTTTTTTTTCTTTCGCGAGAGTCACGATTTTGCTTCCGCGAGAGGCACGGTTGTGCTTTCGCGAGAGTCACGATTTTGCTTCCGCGAGAGGCACGGTTGTGCTTTCGTGAGAGTCACGGCCGTGCGTCTCGGAAAGGAAAAAATACGCGTTTTTTCTTTTTTTTTTCTTTCGGGAGAGTCGCGGTTTTGCTTTCGCGAGAGGCATGGTTGTGCTTTTCGCGAGTCACGGCCGTGCCTCTCGGAAACGGAAAAAAAACGTGTTTTCTGTTTTTTTTCCTTCCACGAGAGTCATGGTTTTGCTTCCACGAGAGGCACGGTTGTGCTTTCGCGAGAGTCACAGCCGTGCCTCTCGGAAAGGGAAAAAACCGTGCTCCCGGTTTGGTTTTTTCATCCGGTTTTTTTCATGAAAAAAAAGTTCATCAAAACCTATCAACATGGGATCTAGTTTTGAAAATCTCGACGCGAGGAATCCAATGGTGAAAACGGTTCGAGATTTAGACGCACAGTTTAAGAGATAAAACATTTTGAATAAACGAAAAGTGGCGCGCTGCATGTGCGCCACTTGTCGCGATCTGGAAAAGTGGAGTGTTCTTTGCAACGAGTACTCCTTAATTAGTGATTTCGCTAACTGTAGCTAACCCTCCCGAACGAACTAGCGAGCGCTTGCGTACGATAGAACTCATCTATAAGGAAGATACTAGATCATGGATGGCGCGCGTTGCTGCGCCCATCCATTTCTTCGATATAATGATAGGAATTATGTAAACATGTGGACACACGAAAGATGGAGTTTAGTTTGCATGAGCATGTTTCTTGAGGGCGTTCTGTGTTTTATAAGTCATTTCAAAATGTTTGAAACAAAAATGCTAAAGCATTGAAACTGGATATCAATACCAGGTACAATACTAAGACTACTTATGCCCACCAGATGAAGGCACTTGAAGAAAGAGAATTGGAAACATCATTAGAGGTCTTGGCTCAAACCCACTTCATCGTCCTAAGAAAGCAAAGTTAGGACATTAGCCAAATATTATAGAGTTTCAAACATCACAAGTGACATATGATATAAAAACGAATATAATAATAATGCTTCACTGATAAAAAATATGAAAATTAAATAGTTGAGATTCATCTCACGGGGTATTAGATAGTTTGAGAAAACTTTAAGGGAGAGAACAGAGATATTCCAGGGATGCTTCTTCTTTCCATGATGTTATTTCCAAAGGATTTTATCGACCCACAAAATAGTAATCCCACGGTAACTTATATGGCATCCCAAGCACAAAATAATCTATGAATGCCAATGATAGAATGAACTATGCTAGACCTGAATGAGAAAACTATGAATTAGTCTATCCTTGAGGAACTACATCAACTCCAAAATTAAAAAATATGCAAAGAAAGTCATTGACATATTCATTCAGTAACAATCATCTGTAGCCTAGTCGGACTTCCGTCAAACAACTTGCGTACACAAATTTAAAAGCTGCAAAAATTGAACTGCAGCGGCACAAATTGTTGAATATAAATCTGAATGGCTATCGGTTCAATATGAAGTGGGAAATCCTTTCTGTCGATGCCCTTGAAAATTCTTAAGATTAAATGAATTAGATTAGAGAAAATAGGATACAGGAATTTATGTACCTTGCTATGCTGATGCTAAGGATAGATGAGATGCCTCGTGTGATGACTTCCCAAGGGCTTCCAAGGGCGGAGACCAATCATGATATAGTTTGTGAGATATATATTAAGGTCACCATACATGTTCAGCAACGGAGTTTCAACAGGCGGCGAGCTCATCGACTGCGCTCAGTGCTCGCGGCGTGCAGCCTGCGCTTCTTGTTGGCCTAATAGTAAAAGACCTTACCAAAGAAGAGAAAAAACTTTATAGAATGGAGATGTATCTCACACCTAATAACTAAGGTATGTGTCGGCCTTGCCACTCTCCTACAGACTACATTATACAGTGGTCAAGAAATTCATTTCGATTAGCACTCCATGTTAACTAACCTGATTGCCATTGCAAATAGTCAACCCATCAATATCTCTTCCAATAAAATTCCAGAACCAGCCTTGAATAGTCCCCAAACAATATACCATAACCTGCAGCAAAAAAGAGAAAAGATAAAACAGATTTAGGACGAGAAGGACTGATCAGATGGAAAAGGTAACGGGGAGGAAAAAATATGCAGATAGCAGCCTGGTTTAGAAGGCCAGTTGACATGGTATTGAGGGACGGACATAGCTCATATACATAGCAGAGCAAAATTGTACCGCACCTCCACCATCCGTCACCATCGCTCCCTCGACTGCCATTAATTGATATATACAAAACAAGCGAGCACTTTACTCCTCGCTTGAAAAGCAGCGGATGAACTTCCTTGCATCGGCCGGTGAGATCTTCTCCGCATCGGTTGGCGAGCCCCACACTGTATGCACAAGTTATCTGAGCAATCGTGGGGCATAAAACCATGGACAGTAAAACATGCAAGGATTAGGTATGGGGTAATTATCTGCTCAAAAGCCATATGGGATTATGAGTTGCTGAAGTAAAATATATAAAAAAATCGATTAACAGTCTCAAATATATGCCCATGTCAATTGATCACAACCAGCATATATATCACCTGTATGCACTATGCACAAGGGATTGAGAGGAAATCAGCAAATGCAATTATTTGGTGGAAGAAGGGATCGTACATGAACTGGAAGGAAGTACAGGGGACCTAGTCGCCTAGCCGAGCATCGTGCTGAAGGATGTTTTGTTGCCGGAGTGGAAAGGATGCGGGAAGAGTTGTAGGGGAGGACGTACTTGTACCGTGAGGCAGCGGAAAGGATAGGACATCCCCTGCCATGAATTTGTGTAGAGTAACCGTATAATGATTGCGGCCTTCAAATATGAGCAGAGCAGTTTCGATCACTCGGCTTGCATCACCCGCATCCCTCCATTTCCCCCTTGCTGCGATGGATTGCCCCCGCGTCGAATTGGGTCGAGCGGCCCCCGCCTCGGCTAGATCATGCGCGTGGGCTGGATCCTGACTAAACTTAAAATTGTTTTAATCCTGCGTATCAATTGATCCTGCAAACACAACAGGAACACAATTTTTGAACAAAAAGAGATCCTAGTCATCTGTCTTTATCGAGCAATCTTCAGATCGGAGGAACCAAATGAACCAGGAGGAAGAAGATAGGAGCGAAAAGAACACACAGTGGAATTGTTTATACCACAGATTCACAGGAGCAGAAGGGCCGAACCGATGGCCACTGCTGCGAATTGATGAAATGATGGCGAATGCTGAGCAAACCAATAACACCACTCCACCACCAGACAATCAATCCAAGAAGGCCACTCAGATGGCTGAGGAACAGGAGCGTGAGTGCATCCACCGCCATCTCCATCGCGTGGTGTCTTGTGTTGGGGAAGCCGGAGGGCGAGAGTGGGGGCGGATGGAGAGGAGCCGCCGCCGGGCAAGTCGCCAGTTCGCCACCACGGTGTCTGAATCGTGGACACGAAACCAAGGGCATGGGTGGGAGGCGAGGAAGAACACGGCCGAGGAGGAGGTCCCTGTCCCTTCGTGGATCGTGGTCCAGCTGATGGGCCTTGATTTCCCTTTGCTGCTTGCTAGAAGGGCTACCTGGCCCAATCAACCAGAGGCGTCAAAAAAGCCACCGGAGTAGCTGCCCCCCAGGACAACAGGCCCAGTTAGCAGGAAAGTTGCGTTTCACGTGCATCCAACAGACGAAAATGGCCAGATCGGGACAATGGACGGCTGAGAAAACTGATGGCGTGAGAGGGCTCAGTTTAGGCTCAGTTTTACTGTCCTTAATTTAAATATATTATAACCGAGTACTTTCCCAACCCTCTGAAGTAATCAGTGATTTTGGCCGTTAGATCCCATCTCCAGGTCGTTTTTGGCCGTCTGATGCACCTCTTCGCTAACGTGTGGGCCGCTACTCTGAAAACAAATTCAGAGGCCTCGTGTTAATTCAGCGATGGATGGTTGTCATGGACAGTTTTTTTTCTCTATAAAAAAATCAACAAAATTGCGTTGGGCGAGGCTCACCCCCTCCATCTCCCGCAAGGTACCCCATCCCCTTCGCCCTTTGCGATCTCGGCCTGGAACGAAGCCTAATACGCCGCCGCCGCTGCCCTCATAGGCGCCGAGAGAGAGCTCCCTTGATTGCATCCTGGAGATAGGAGATACCGCTTCACGCTCGGCCCGAACTCGGCTTGAGGCGGCGGAACCGGGGGTCGGCCGATCCACCTGCAAAGGTAGGGCTCCCTTTCCGTCCCTCCCTCCCTTTCCTGGCGGCGGGGACGACGACTACCCCAGTGCTCCGTGGTGATGTACCTTCAACCTTGCACGCCCCCCACCGCTCGCAGCAGCAGGCGACACCAGGAGATGGCGATGGCAGCGGCGCCAGCTGCACTCATGCCCCTCTTCACCCATCAGACTGGCTTTCGTCCTTCGTAAGTGAGCGATGTCACTTCATCTTTCGCTCTTACGGGTGACTCATGGTGCGGCCTCTATCTTTACAATTTGCTTTTTCCACCCGATGATTACATTGTTTCCTCCCAATCTAAATTTTGTGCAGTAATTATCTATACTGGGAGGTGGTCAATTGATTTGGCCAGATATTGGAGAATGGTTATCGCATTTTTTTCTTTTCGAAATTCTTCAACTGATAATCTCTAATGGCTTCCGGACAGCTAATTACTTCACGTGGATTGCTATGTCTTATCGTTTTATCATCTACAGTATGTTTTTACAGCATAAGATTGCTCGCATAACATGTTTTGGTGTTATTCATAACTTGGTGCTATTTGCTGCTGTATTTGACAGGTTAATTAGAACAGTATAGTAAAATGCACAAAAAAAATGTAGCCGTACTGTTCTAGAAGTGGGGTGAAGCATCAATATGTTCTGCTTCTATCCATAAATGAGCAAAGCTCAATAATGTTGCGGACATCTCTACATATGTATGTTGTGGATTTTCAAGACAGGTACATGCTTTGAATCATTCCAAGCATCAGGTGAGTTTCATTCTAGAATAGTATTTCGAACAGAATATGAATTAAGCTGCAAGGAACTTCACTTCAAGAGATCTAAGATCCATGCCGAAAACTGAAACTTATCAGTTCTTTGACAAACTATGAAACTAATAGTACTTATCAGATCCAAGGCTCACGTTTTTGCCGCCTTCCATGTAGATGCAGCCTTTTCCTTCTGGGATGTTCATGTACAGCTTTGTCTAACTTACAGTATTGAATTCTCATCCAGATTATCACTGATATAACCACCAACTAATAAAATGGGGAAGAAATGACTCGTCTATTTGTTCATACCATGCAGGAATGGATAATAAAATAAGTTATTTACTCTTCAGTTACACCTAAATCTAAATAGTTCTCTTCTTTTTTCTCCTTACCATGCACAAAAGAGCAGTTATTTACTCTTCAGTTACACATAGCATCTAAATAGTAGTTGACCTCACTGCTCACATCAACTGATAAAATTTGGACCCATCAACTGATAATCATGCAATCAGTTAACCTCACTGCTCACATGTCATCTCTCTGTTTATATACATGTCATCCCAGACAATAAGACACTACAACAATTGATGTGCAAAATTATTCCATATGTATTAATGGACTAGCTATTATCAGCTTTATGGGAGACACTATCACCTTGTATCAACATATTATTATACGTATAAGGTAACATAAACTTTATGTTTGTACATAAATTTCTAACAATCTCATGCAACATTCAAAATAGACGGGCGTGGCAACGCGCGCCATCGACGATCTAGTAGATGCCGCGAATGGTTCCCAACCGAGAGCAACTACTTAACGAACGCTCCTTTGGGAGCCTCGCAACGATCAGCGCCACTTGGCGCGCTCTCAGCCATTCGTCACTGTCGTGCTCTGGGCGCTTTCTCTGGATTTTTTTATTTTTCCGCACGCGTTTTCGGCTTTTTAAACGGGTTTTTTCTGTGTTTCTTTACGTTTTGGTTTTCCACCGGTCTTTCTTAGCTTTTCAATACAAAAAATATGGAAAGAAAAAAAAATTGTGCTAAAAAATGCTTTTTTTTCACTATCGCGAGAGTCACGGTTTTCCTTTCGTGAGAGGCACGATTTTGCTTTCGCGAGAGTCACGGCCGTGCCTTTCGAAAAAAAACGTGTTTTCCAATTTTTTTCCATGAGAGTCACGGTTTTACTTCTGCGAAAGGCACGGGTGTGCTTTCGCGAGAGTCGCGGCTGTGCCTCTCGGAAACGAAAAAAAACATGTTTTCTTTTTTTTCGCGAAAGTCATGGTTTTGCTTCCACGAGAGGTATGGTTGTACTTTCGCGAGAGTCACGGCCGTGCCTCTCGGAAAGGAGAAAAACACATTTTTTATTTTTTTCTTTCGCGAGAGTCACGGTTTTGCTTTCGCAAGAGTCACGGTTGTGCTTTCACGAGAGTCACGGCCGTGCCTCCTCGGAAACGAAAAAAACATGTTTTCTCTTTTTTTCCTTCCATGAGAGTTATGGTTTGGCTTCCGCGAGAGGCACGGTTGTGATTTCGTGAGAGGCACGGGCGTGCCTCTTTCTGAAAGGAAAAAACTCGTGCTCCCGGTTCGGTTTTTCTGTCAGGTTATTTTCGTGAAAAAAAGTTCGTCAAAACCTATCAACATGATATTTAGTTTTGAAGATCTCGACGTGAAGAATCCAACGGTAAAAGCGATTCGAGATTTGGACACATGGTTTGAGAGATAAAACGTTTTGAATAAACGGATCTACGGAAAAAAGAGAAAACTCCCAGGTTGCGACAAGTGGCGCGCTGCATGTGTGCCACTTGTCGCAACCAGGAAATTGGAGTGATCTTTGCAACGAGTACTCCTCAATTAGTGATTTCGTTCCCAACTAATCGGAATAACGCTCCTGGGCCTGATGGCCTTGGGCCAAGTTTGTACCGGACCTGGTGGCCCATGGTTGCTCTGGTGTTTGAATGCAAGCGAAATCACGATTGTTGAGGAGTACTGGTTACAAAGATCACTCTCACCTCCTCAGGTTGCGACAAAGTAACGCGCTGCATGTGCGCTACTTGTCGCAACCTGGAAATTTTCCTTTTTTTTGTAGATCTGTTTATTCAAAATATTTTATCTCTTAAACCATGCGACCAAATCTTGAACCGTTTTCATCGTTGAATTCCTTGCGTCGAGATCTTCGAAATTAGATTTCATGTTGATAGGTTTTGACACACTTTTTTATCACCCAAGAAATTGGACAAAAAAATGAACCGGGAGCACGGGTTTTCTCTTTCCGAAAGAGACACGCCCGTGCCTCTCCGGAAGCAAAACAGTGCCTCTCATGAAAGAAAAAAAAATAGAAAACACGTTTTTTTTACATTTTCGAGAGGCACGGCCGTGACTCTCATGAAAACACAATCATGCCTCTCGCGGAAGCAAAATCATGCCTCCCGCGGAAGGAAAGAAAAACATATTTTTTCTCTTTTCGAAAGGCACGGCCATGACTTTTGTGAAAGCACAACCGTGCCTCTCGCGAAAGCAAAAAAACAGAAAACATGTTTTTTTCGTTTCCGAAAGGCACGGCCGTGACTCTCGTGACAGCACAACCATTCCTATCACGGAAGCAAAATCATGCCTCTCGCGGAAGGAAAAAGAACGCGTTTTTTTGTTTTCGAAAGGCATGACCGTGACTCTCGCGAAAGCACAGCCGTGCCTCTCGCGGAAGGAAAAAAAAAAGAAAACGCGTTTTTTTCCGTTTCCGAAAGGCACCGCCATGACTCTCGCTGAAGCACAACCGTGCTTTTCACGGAAGCAAAACTGTGATTCTCATAAAAGAAAAAAAAGAAAGCGTGTTTTTTTCATGCAAAAAAAATTCAATTTTTTTGACCCAAAAGCTGAGGAAGACAGGTGAAAAACCGAAATGTAGAAAAAAAAACATTTAAAAAGCCAAAAATATGTGCGAAAAAATTAAAAGAAACCCGAAGAGAACGCCTAGAGCGTGACATGTAGCGGGTGGCTGAGAACGCGTCAAGTGACGTTGATCGTTGTGAGACTTCCGATAAAGCGTTCGTTAACTAGTGCTCTCGAATGCAAGTTTCACGCCTTCTCTGCTGGTGAGGCTGATCTGGGCTGCCTCAACCAAGCCCATGTTGTCCTCCTGCTCTATCGTACGCCTGTGCGTGAGGAGCTGATGAACCAATCAAAGGCAATCTCACGTCATGGACCCATCTAATGACTGTGTGAGCAGTGGCGGAGACAGGGAGGACCAGCAGGGGCCTGGCCCCCTTGACATTAAGAGTTTGCTGCTAATTCATTGATGAACAGTGCGTAATTAGCAATTTTTTATGCTTAAAGTCTATTTTTTCTATGCTTTGGCCCTCCCCAACCTATTTTGACTGCAATCGGCCTCCCTAATTCAAATTTCTTGGCTCCGCCACTGTGTGCGAGCCCACCCATGAAAAATAGCATCAATGATACTTGCGTGTATATATTAATATCGTGAAGATATCAATTACAACCAGCTTCTGCACCAACAAGATATCAAAAGACATTAAGGATGCACCCAACCAAGAACAAAAATAAAAAAAAAGAGAAATATATATCGTCACCCTCGGGGGAGGAATAGTTATTCTTCACCCCCTTCTATTTTACCACCAATGCACTGTAATTTTACGTTTCGTAAGTTTTGTCTTATTTCTGACGTAAAAAGAGACCGTAAGAAAATATATAATCGTCATAAAAAATAATTTATGTTATGTAAAATTAACGTAAAAACATATGTAAAATATACATAAACTCCAAATTTTCTTATCTTATGACATATATTTTTATTTTCTTATACCAAATTTTACGTAGTGAATCAATAGGATTGTAACTATTTGAATTCCAGATGTAATTTAATTATGAAATGATCGTAAAATTACCTCGGGTGAAGAATAACTTATATAGGGATTGTCTATTCATCACCCTGGGTGAGGAATAGTTATTCTTCACCCCCTCTATTTTACCACCAATGCACTGTAATTTTACATTCCGTAAGTTTTGTCTTATTTCTGACGTAAAAAGAGACAGTAAGAAAATATATAATCGTCGTAAAAAATACTTTATGTTATGTAAAATTGCAAATGTAAAAACATAGTGTAAAGTATACATAAACTCCAAATTTTCTTGTCTTATGACATATATTTTTATTTTCTTATACCAAATTTTACGTAGTGAATCAATAGGAACGTAACTATTTGAATTCCAGATGTAGTTTAATTATGAAATGATCCAGGGTACATAATAAGTTATTCTTCACCCGAGGTAATCTTACGATCATTTCATAATTAAATTACGTTTGGAATTCAAATAGTTACATTCTTATTGATTCACTACGTAAAATTTGACATAAGAAAATAAAAATATAGGTCATAAGACAAGAAAATTTACAGTTTATCTGTATTTTAGACTATGTTTTTACATTTGTAATTTTACATAACATAAAATATTTTTTACGGCGATTATATATTTTCTTACGGTCTCTTTTTGCGTCAGAAATAAGACAAAACTTACGGAACGTAAAATTACGGTGCATTGATGGTAAAATAGAGTGGGGTGAAGAATAACTATTCCTCACCCAGGGTGACGAATAGCGCGACCCTATATATATAAAGACCCATTGCAGTGTTGGCACACTTGCAACAGCAACACTCTAACCACCACCAAAGACAACACCCGGACTACAAAAGAGGTTCTTCAAAAGCGACACCTCCAAGAAGGAAACAATGCACAAGCGTTGTCGTCGCCCAATCAAGGATCTTTAGTTTTCACCTTAGAGAGAGTCCAAAATTCCAAAAAACAATACCTTCTCAAGCACATTGACAGGTACAACTAATGAAGGTCAGACCTTGGGTTTTTACCCTGAAGATCGCGGCTCGGTACTCGAGAAGCACCCCCAAAATCTTGTCCACCTGTGTTGCCGCCCCCTCCTGCCAAGGCCGCCGTTGCAAGTCCAAACACCCGACACACAGGGGAAAAACTGTGCCGCCATTCTTCAACGCAACCCGAAATCTTCTCCGCCATTACAAGTCTCCGATTGCAGCCACCATGACTTTCTTCACCACTGTAACACCGTGGAAATCTATACTTAGACATGCATGTACCATGGCACCGGCAATACAGCGAAGCTTCGCGCCACGCCCTCATGAAGCCTTTCTGGCCGAAGATGTGGGCACGTCCGATCGGATCAATTCCTATCTGGATATCCAGTGGTGCCATGTGCCAAAAGCTGAGATATCCGAGAGGAAGACCGGAACTGTCGGTGTCCAGATCGAGAAGGCTGCAGCAGATCGAGAAGGCTACAACAGATCGAGGTTCTGGAGCACGGAAAACAGTAGGGCCAACCACCTGGGACTTCCCTAGATCCCGACGGGCCGGATTTGGGGAGCGCCCTGGCCAGCCGCCACCAACTCAGGCAAGATCCGCCACGACGACCGGGACGAAGAACCGAGGACCGGCCGCCTCCGTGCTCCGCCCAGTGCCGCGGCACCCTAGCCTAGCTAGCACACGGGGCATGCAGCACACCAGAGCAGGACCCACGGCCACCATGTCCGCGCTAGCAGTCCGCGTGCAGCAGATCAAGGCGAGTAGCTAGCACACGTCCCGCTCCCGCATCAGCTGCATCTGGCCGGCTGCTGCTACAGCCATGCATGAACCGCCGCTTAGGATCAGGAATCGATGCCATGTCGTCGTATTTTACCGTCGCCGTTGCTCACTCCAAGTCGCCGCCGCATACCAGCAGGTCCTGCTGCCACCGACGGCCGCGTCGTCCAGCAGCGGCGACGGGAGAGAGATCGGAAAGGGAGGCGAAGATCGGGCGGTTGAGGTATGTACTGCATTCAGATGGCTAAAACACAGATGGGACGTTAAGAGGCGGGTGTCCAACATTCCTTTAAAGGAGCAGTAGCAAGTGGAGGAGCCATAAAGGTTTAGTGTGCAAAAAATAGAAACTCGACATGAATAAACTAAATTATAATCGGCAATGTTTTTTATGAACTCTCAAATACTCCATTCACCGTACAAGAAATGATAACTATTTTTTTATTTTGATACAAAAATAAAGATTTTCATCCCAAAAACTATATGCATGAAACCACCTTTTTCCACCTCTAAGACAACAATATATACAAGGAAATCTGTACGCCATTTATGCGGTGCCACTTAAGTTACAACAATAGCATCCATGTTCACATGGGCAACAGGTACTGAAACTCATAATCATATTGGATCACCTCCACGACATCTTCAACCTTGAGGTGGCCCTGGTGTCCCCTGAGGCAGTCCACCATGGATTTCCTGAGCGACCAAGATGTGGGGAGCTGGTCGCAGATCCACCGGAGCAGCGACTCCATGTTCTTGGCGAAGTCGTGCATGTTGGAGTGTATCAGGCCCGGGATCATCAGCCTCCTCGTCGAGGTCACCACCAGCGATGCCTGCAGGTAGTCCAGCTTCGCCTTCTCCAGATCCATCATCACGCGGTCCGCCTTGTATATCCTCAGCTGCAACTCACAATATGTGCATGTACAACACAAAATTCAGATTTCACTGGTGATAAATCTGGTAGAAATTTCAAGCATTCAAGGAGGAGGGTAAACATGCGTGGTAATTCAAGGAGTATAGTCATTCACTCATTAGGAGGTTTAGGAGTGCATGGACTTACTGCTGGCGAAGATCTGGTGCCGCAGCACATCGCGAACAGAATGTTTGGCTCCGAACTGTTCAATCCATAGAGACCCCTCACCTGCTGCTCTTCGACATCGACATCGCACTTCCAGAATTCCTGTGGTGTTTGTTTACTCATGTGAACAACACATTCTTGTTGTGCAGCTGCAACTGAAAGCAAAATAAAATCTACAAAATGCTCACTTCTTTCACACTGGATGGCTGCCTCAAGACGAAATTTTCAATCACCAGAGCATTGAACTTCTGCCCTGAAACATTGATGGTTGCCTGAAAAGAAGGAAACAAACTATAGATGTTACACTTTCTTGGCAAAACTAGAAAAATAAAGAAGAAACATAATGTTTGTCTAAACAGACTATGTTACCTTGTTCTTCAGTGCCAGCAACTTTTCAGAGTTTGAGGGCAAACCATGCTGCAGGATTCCCTGCAGAATTATTCAAAACACACAATTTTCCATCACCAAACGGCAGATGCCGAAACCTCTACCTCGAAGAAATGTGGCAAAGATAAAAAAAAAGGAACATACGTGCATGATGCATGTGTTGTAAATGTTGAGCCAAAACGCTAGCTTCTGCTGGTGCGTCAGAAACCTCAAATCCACCTGCTGCAAGGCCTCCAACATCTCCCTACCATCACACATGTCATCCAAAAATTATATATAACCACTAAAATCAATAATTAACACAAGCAGTAAATTAGTTGGATGAACTGATGAATGTCCTACTATCATTTACCTCAGCTTGGTGAGGAGAGTGGAGCTGGAGAACCCTCTGAGATCGAAAGCACTCGACGTGAACCTGACGAGGTTCTTGTAGGGGCCGATGTCCCGGACCACCGAGTCCGGCACCGCGAAGATGCCGTAGTGGTCCTGCTGCCCCCTCTGATCCTTCTCCTTGGCCGCCGCCACGTTCAGAACCGCGTCGATCCGGAAGCTCCCCTGCAGGTTCCCGGACCTGGCTAGGTTGCCGGACTTCTCCATCTCCGCCACCCGCGACGACCGGAGCAGTCTGATGAAGATCACCGCCAGGCACTTCACGATCCGCTCCGACAGCTTGTTCGGCAGCTGGGCCTTGCTCTGCTCGTCCCTCTTCGCCGGCGCCAGTGCCGGAGGCGATGCTTCTTGGGAGACTCTCGGAGGTTTTTGGGGTGCTCGCTCCGATTGCTGTTGGAAAAACAGAGCATGAGCAGAGCATCCCATAGACAAATGGTCTTAGTTCAGTTTTGCTTGGTGGTTACCATTTCAAGGGAGTTTCTTGGCGGGAGGCCAAAGATGTTACCGTTGAGCTTCGGGCTGACGGCGGCGGATCCAGAGGAGCCTCTCGCCTGCTCTCTGGGGCTCTTGGCCGGCTTGTCGTCGGTGGCCGTGGCGGCGAGGTGGCGCTGGAGGTACTCGGCGTTCATGGCCTGGCTGATGAAGAACATGGACTTTATCTCCGGCGCCACCTGACCCGAGGCTTGACGAACCAACGTCGGCGCTGTGTGCGTTGGCGTGCCGTTACCTGTCGTAGGCGTAGCTCCTCCGTTGACATTGTTGTTGCCATGACGAGCCGATGCCGGAGCCGAGTGCGCCGTGGTGCGTGTAGCTGCTCCTCCATTGCTGACTCGACCATTGCCACTGCTATTGTTAGTGTAGATGCTTGGCGGGTTGCCATTGCCGTTGTCGGTGTGGACACTTGGCGGGTACGAGCACGTGTTGGAGGCCATTGCAACCGATGCTCGTTGTTGCTGCGAGAGGTTCAGGCTTCCCTTCATGGTATGGATCTGCGACTCGAGGCGCACGATCTCCTCCTCGACCAGCACGAGCTCAGCGAGCAGCTGCTTGGCCTTGGCTGGGATGAATGCCGGGATGTTGAGGAGCACGGAGCGCGCTGAGGTTGATGAGTTTGTGGGGGCGTGCAGGGCGCGCTCGAGGATGTGGTGCACCATCTGCTCGTTGCTCAGCTGCTGCTTCAGCTCCGCCACCTGCACCCACGTACTCCCTTACATTTTCAGTCTCCAAACTTCAACTTGTTCATGGAAGTGCGTTGCAGAAAATAAATTGCATGTTGTAATTTATATTTTGTACAAGAAAGAATGATCAGAAGTACCTCTTGCTCAAGCTCCATGCGCCTCTGGCTCTGTTGTTGCTGCACCTGCACGCCGTTGCCGTTGCCGATGCCTGTCGTTGTTGGCTGCAACTGAACGTTTACATTGGTTCAGCGTCAGAAGAAGCAGAGCGGGCATAGACGCATGGTAAAAAAAGTTATTTTTTGTCTTTGAAAAAGGGACATGGTAAATTCAGAAAAGTTGTTGTAATTTATAGTGTCAAAAAACGTCTTACATTATAAAATGGAGGAAGTATATTTTATACAAGAAAGAATAACCGGTGGTACCTCTTGCTCAAGATCTATGCGCCTCTGGCTCTGCTGTTGTTGCACCTGCACGCCGTTGCTGTTGCCGTTGCCGATGACTGCCGTCGTCGGCTGCAACTGAAAGCTTACATTTGTTCAGCATCAGACGAAGGAGAGTGGGCATAGATGCATGGTAAAAGTTGTTTTTTGTTTTTGAAAAAGAGGAAATGATAAATTTGGGCCGCATTGATGGATTGGTGGGCTAATGTGAGTGGGTCTGGCCCATGCTGATATATTTTTTGCCGTCTATGGCCCGCTAGCTGGTCCAGCCGAGTTTATTTGCATGGCATGAACGCCATTAAAAGAGGAACTGAACTTGCTTGATCCAATTGAAAAACAATCGAATTGAATTGAATGCAGTGGCGGATGGAACAGAAAAGGAAACGAAACCACCTGACGGACACACTAGCTATCCGTGAAGTGAATTAATTGCTGTATGATACAGTACTACGGCGACTGAGCATAGTTGTGGACTCACCGGAGGAGGAAGAGGAGGAGGAGGAGGAGCCTGCAGAGGAGGATCGGCGGCGAGCTGGAGGCGGTGGGCATGGCGAGGCCTGCGGCTCATGGCTCATCGGAGTCAGAGACCGCGCCGCCGCCACGTACTCCATCTTCGAATCCGATCAGCGCACCACGACGGTCGTCCGGCCGGCCACGTCGTAGCAGCTAGGTACGTAGGCACGGTGCCTTACTGTTGGAGTGCATGCGCGTCAAGAGAGAGGCCGGCGAGGAGGAAGAAGAAGAAATGAGCGAGGAGGAAGGAGAGGGTCCGAAGGTGGTTGGGATGCTGTTAGTGTCGGCGGCGGGGCCACGTCTGTGTGTGTAACCGCAACACGCGCGCACGCACGGCGGTGCCATGGTCGCTTTCACTCTCCATTGCCATCGGTGAGTGAGTTGGTTGGTGAGGTGGCGGTGGATGGACGGATGGAGACGGTCTACTCTTTGTCTTGCCTTGCCTTGTAATCCAATAAAGAAGAAGAAGAAGAAGAAGAAGAAGAAGAAGAAGAAGAAGAAGAAGAAGAAGAAGAAGAAGAATGGCACTTCTAGGCGGCCGAAGAAGAAGCTTGCAAGGCATCCCGCCGCGCCCCCGCCCACCGC
>NW_024115664.1:0-7691 GCF_003073215.2 Triticum urartu
CGTCCCCTCCTGGCGCCCGCCCGGCGCGGCCCCCCGCCGGCGCCGTCCCCCGCGCTCAGCTCCCGGCGTCCCCGCCGTCCTGCAACGCTACAAGAATGAAGAATCTTTATCATTTTGTTGAGACTGAAAGAAGAACCTATCATGGTATATACTTGTTCCGTATTTTCAACAGTGCCTTTCGCACTGTTTGTTGATTGTTCTTTTAATATGTACTACAACCTTGGTAATTCATTGCATCGGCATGGGGACCATAGGGCAGTAAGGCCCAATACACATATGCACATTTGCACTCTTTCTGAACAGGAAGCTAAATCAATCATTTTTGTTACTCCAAGGATTGTAGATATTCCGAACTTGAGCAGTGTTCTGAAAGATCAGTTAAGCTGACACAGTTATAAGTGCTAAAGTTTTACCATATTGCCGGGGAAAATAATTTGGCCCTGGTGCTCGATTTGTGCTTTCTACCATCGTGACTAATAATGTAGTCCAAGGATGACTGGATCACTTTACTGATTATGTTACCAGCCGAAAGTTCGACCATAAATTAGTGCCAAAATGTAGTGGTTCCGTAGTACTAGATCGATGGACCATTCAAGTCAGTATTCCACTGCTAATTCAGCAAGACATTGATAGCTGAAATGATTTGTGCTAGTATTTTAGCTACTAGCAAATTTTCCTTTGAGTTATTGGTCACATTTATCAGTATCTTATATTTGTACAAGATTTCAATGAGTGAATGTTGTCAGTTGTTAACTGGCTATTTGCTAACAAGAGTCACGCAATCTCTGGTTGCACTGAAGGGATCTCGAATGGAAGAACGGATTTTTGAAGAAACAGTGGGAATCTTTGGAAGTTGTTACATGCTCTAGAAGATCAAACAGTTATGCAGACTAAAATCTTCTTTTCTTTTCTTTTTTCTCTGTAAGGAAAAACTATACAAATAAGCCCACTATGTTTCATGCAAGAATTCATGTAGACAACATTCAATACAGTGCAGCTACTGTTCCATCTACAGAAAGATTTATGCAACACACAACCTGACATTTTCCTCTACTTTCAAATATCAAGCAATATACTAGACCAATTCTTCTTATTGCAATTGATACACTGTTGTTTATTGCCGGTCACCATGAGTAGGCTGGGTGATTGTCTTCGTCATCACATGCCAGTAGAGCTTTTACAATTTCATTCATTGTAGGTCTGCTGTTTCTTTCTTCGAGACAAGATAAAGCCAATTTCACCATTACCGCCACTTGCTCAGGATTGAAATGGCCATTCAGTCTAGCATCGGCTATAACCTTGACATCTCCACTCTCCAGCAATTCTTTAACTGCATGCACAAACTGTCTAAACTCCACCTCTTTCCCATCCACTGTAATCCCACTTGAGATCCTATTTCCAGTCACAATCTCGAGAAGTACAACGCCATAACTGTATACATCAACCTTTGCGTCGATCGGCAAATTCAGCGCCCACTCTGGCGCCATGTAGCCCATTGTTCCTCTCATGTGGGTGAGATTGAAACTGGAACTGTCTCTCTTTGAGAGTTTGGCTAGTCCGAAGTCTGCTATCTTTGCTTCGAAGTCTCGGGTCAGGAGTATGTTCTCTGGCTTTATATCACAATGGATTACCCATTCAAGGCACTCATGATGGAGGTACGCCAAGCCTCTTGCTGTTCCTAGTGCTATTTTGAATCGTTGGCTCCATGCAAGTAATCTCTCAGCACTTACATTACCAAATATAAACTTGTCAAGTGATTCACTCTCTACATACTCGTACACCAGCAGTTTGTGTTGACCCTCAGAGCAAAACCCCCACATCCTTGCTAAATTCATATGGTTGATCCTTCCGATTATATTCATTTCTGCCCAGAATTCCTCCTCACTATGTGAAACGCTAGTTAGTTTCTTCACTGCCACCACTCTCTTATCTTCAAGTACCCCTCTATAAACAATTCCCGAACCCCCTCTTCCAATCTCTTCCTTGAACTTTCCAGTTGCTTCCCGTAATTCCCTGTAGATGAACATCCTGAACTGGCTCATCACAGTCCTATAACCTTCTTCCATTGACTTAGGTATATTTTGCTTGCTGTAAAGAAACGGCCAGCTTGTACCGATAAAGAGCAAGACTAGGGCTCCCAGTATTGCTGCGAACACATAATAAATTGTATAACTCTTGTTGACATCATTCATTCCATACATACTTGCAGATCCTTGTACAACCACTCGAATATCCGGATTGCATGTGATACGAGACTGTCTGGAGATGCTCATATTCTTGGGCAGTTTGATATAGTTGTCGCCAGGAAAATTTGTGGAGCTGTAACCATTGAAGAGTACAGCTTTGGTGTAGCAAAGTCCAGATCCTGCCTTGTACGTGAGAGCTGAGCAGGAGCAAATGTCCAAGCATGTCTTTTTACATTCTTCAAGTGAGACGGACACATTATTGGTCAGATCAAAGCCATAAAAGTCGGTTTGAGGGAGCTTGATGAAGTCAAACTCTTCTGCTTTGCTGCAGCCTTTGCTGAATTGCGGCTTGCAACCTCTGTTCCAGTTTTCCGGATCGGTCATCTCATATCCTGGGGGACATGAACACCTGAAACTTGGCAAGAACTCACATATCCCATTTTGTCCACATAGCCCATGCACATCGCACAATTTTGCTATAGCCTGCCATGATACTATCCAACTCCCATTTGACACATTCAGACTGTACATTCTGAGGTTTCCATCAGACCCAATTGTAAGCCTTCGCTTGACTCCATTACCCCAATCAGAAGCCTTAACATTCAGCCCATCACTTGAGAGGAAAAATCCTTCAGTGTCGAGGACTGCAATCCTAGAGCTGTTGTAGCTAGTCCGCCCATTTTGAAACACTGTGTAGTCTGCACTTGGCCAATAGATACTTGATATTTCTGGACTATCATACATGAGGCGTAGCACATTGTCATTGTCAAAATAAAGGCTGTAATAACCGGAGACCAGCTTTGTACCTTTTTTGAGAGTCTGTAAAGGCAGCAATGTATCTGTCGGTGAAGAGAAGCTTTCCCACAAATTTGCACCAGTGTAGTCTTTGATTATGAGGTTGCCGGTGTCAAGAAGGGAAACCACCGTGCCCTCACCAGAGCTTGTCTTGCTCTCCCAAGTCACGGTGCCATTGACATCAGTGAGGACCAAGTTTCCATTATGGTTCAGAGACACCATGGAACCATGGCCATTCACCAAGGACCTGGGGTTTGCAGACCATACAACAGTCTTTTCCATGGTGGTGGTGAACCAGATAGAGAAGGAGAATGCATTCTCTCCAACTTCATAGAAGCCGCAAGAAAAATCATCATTTGGTGAGGTAAGGAAGGTCTGCCTATGCTCTTCTACAGATAAGGATGAGCCAGTGCTTAGCATCGACTGAGCATATGAGCATGGCAGAGCAGTGAGCAATGGAAGAATGGCAAGGAAGAGGAATGTGTCCATTTTTCTTGGTGTTCAGCGAGTTGTATGACCGAAGGTACTGCTTCCATTTATGCTTGCTATTTTCATCATGTATGTATGCATGTGGTCCTAATTAATTTCCCACTTGCTGCGAAGGCCCTTTCATAGAGTCCAATTTGAACTCATGCTTCAGTTTCTTGGTCTAACATGCGAATGGGTTATTTTTTATTTTATGATGATTCTTATCTCAGTCAGTCGTGGTGGCTTCTAGACAGAGAGGACTGCGATGGGATTTTTTTTCCTTATTTTGAAATTCTCCATTTTAGGAAGTTTTTAGTCCAAACTGACGAAAGCTGCACGGTGCAAAATAGTTTGTCCCATGGTTTTATTACTTACTTTTTGCTAATTATGATTATCCTTTTGTTTCATATATTGGCCTCCTTTTCTGAGCATTAGTTTATTATGGACCTTGATGATGTTGGTCCTGAGCTAGTTATGAGATGCTAATCATTGATTGAATTGGCGTCAGAAGTTCGTTAGTGACAAGCTGGCATCACCATAACCTTTCTTCTTCTGGGCAATGATGATAATCATTTAGCAAGCTTGAGCTACATTTTATTTGTGAGTGTGTTTATGGTATGCCGTCTTTGACATGCTATGGTAGTTATTGCCCACTTGAAGAGGTGGACAACTTGTTAGAAAAAAGAAGAGGAGGTGGACAAGCCACAAGTGGTTAGGCCTCCTGCCTAATGCCCTGATAGCCATGGTGTCACTGCCACCGATCCTTGGCATGGAGCCATGGACTTATGACCGGGTAGCTTGTCGTTATCATGGTATTGTCACTGTCCCCTGATATTGATCATTTATTATATGTCACGCGATGCCAAATTAAAGATCATGCTTGTGTTATTTTTATTCCGTTTCTTCTGGGAATCTTCTTATACTTGCGTGCAAGGCAAATAGGTGCATGTTCCTCACACTAGGTTCCTATGTATTGATATATGATCATTGCATTGAAGCACTTCGCTATGCTTCTCTATCTTCCTTCAAGAAATTTGAAGAAGCATAAAAGTTTCTTCACGTTGGATAGGAAATGCAGACATTAATCTGGATGACATCCTTATGACTTCCCAGCTGTTAATTCCGGGTTCCTGTTGTGATATCTGGGCTCGGCACAAATTCTTGGCCAAACTTGGGTTCTAGATGGAAAGGAAAAGAAAAAAAATATATCGAAATAACCAGTCAAGAACCTTCTAGAAAGCTCTAGTCGCCTTGCCGAAAGACTCATTCAACCCCACTGGGATGGCAAGGGAAGTTAGCTGATGGAGTACTACAAGGACCCAGTTTTGAGAAATGGTTCGACTGGTTATTTTGATTGTTTTTTTTTGTTTTCTTTTCCTTTCGTTTTTCTTTTAATTTTTCAATTTTAAAAAAATGCTCGCGAAAGTAACTTTCAAAGGTTTAGTTATGAAGCCCTACCCAATGGAATGTTCCGTGTTCAACTAGAGAATGAGACCCTCTTCCTAGGCTATATTTGAGGAAAGATCTGGTCTAGTTCTATACAAATACTGATGGGGTATAGGGTCAAAATGGAAGTAAGCCGTTATGATTCAAGTGTTTATATATAATGTTTGGAAATTTCAAAAATTGTTGGAAGTTTTAAAAATGTTTGAATTTTAGAAAATGTTCATGTTCCCAAAGAATATTCGATAATTTAAAAAAGTGGTAGCCTTAAAAATGTTTGCTTTTTAAATAAAATAAATAAATGTCCGTGTTCACAAAAAATGTATGCCTTTTATAGAAGTGATTGTTCAAAAAGGATCTCGTTTTTCAAAAATTGTTCATAATTATTTTTCAAATATATTTTTGAAAAATACTCACTTTCTAAAGATAAGTTTTTTCGTGTTTTCCTAAAATCCAGGAGAGAGTGTTGTATCCCAGTATAAGCTGGTGGTTGCTGACTTCCGCTTTCGAATTCGTGTCCATCGGGATAAGCGTGCCAAAGTCGCTAGAACGAACTGGTGGAAGCTCAAGGGGGAGGTAGCTCAGGCATTCAAGGAGAGGGTCATTAAGGAGGGCCCTTGGGAGGAAGAAGGGGATGCGGACAATGTGTGCATGAAGATGGCGACTTGCATTCGTAAGGTGGCCTCGGAGGAGTTTGGAGTGTCCAGGGGAAGGAGAAGCGAAGATAAGGATACCTGGTAGTGGAATGATGATGTCCAGAAGGCGATTAAGGAGAAGAAAGATTGCTTCAGACGCCTATACCTGGATAGGAGTGCAGACAACATAGAGAAGTACAAGATGGCGAAGAAGGCCGCAAAGCGAGCTGTTGGTGAAGAAGGGGTCGGGCATATGAGGACCTCTACCAACGGTTAGGCATGAAAGAAGGCGAAAGGGACATCTATAAGATGGCCAAGATCCGAGAGAGGAAGACGAGGGATATTGGCCAAGTCAAATGCATCAAGGACGGAGCAGGCCAACTCTTGGTGAAGGATGAGGAGATTAAGCATAGATGGCGGGAGTACTTCGACAAGCTGTTCAATGGGGAGAATGAGAGTTCTACCATTGAATTGGACGACTCCTTTGATGAGACCAGCATGCGTTTTGTGCGACGAATCCAGAAGTCTGAGGTCAAGGAGGCTTTAAAAAGGATGAAATGAGGCAAGGCGATGGGCCCTGATTGTATCCCCATTGAGGTGTGGAAAGGTCTCGGGGACATAGCGATAGTATGGCTAACCAAGCTTTTCAACCTCATTTTTCGGGCAAACAAGATGTCAGAAGAATGAAGACGAAGTATATTAGTATCAATCTTCAAGAACAAGGGGGATGTTCAGAGTTGTACTAATTACCATGGAATTAAGCTGATGAGCCATACAATGAAGCTATGGGAGAGAGTCATTGAGCACCGCTTAAGAAGAATGACAAGCGTGACCAAAAATCAGTTTGATTTCATGTCTGGGAGGTCGACCATGGAAGCCATTTTCTTGGTACGACAACTTATGGAGAGATATATTGAGCAAAAGAAGGACTTGCATATGGTGTTCATTGACTTGGAAAAGGCCTATGATAAGATACCGCGGAATGTCATGTGATGGGCCTTGGAGAAACACAAGGTCCCATCAAAGTACATTACCCTCATCAAGGACATGTACGACAATGTTGTGACAAGTGTTCGAACAAGTGATGTCGACACTGATGACTTACCGATTAAGATAGGACTGCATCAGGGGTCAGCTTTGAGCCCTTATCTTTTTTGCATTGGTGATGGATGAGGTCACAAGGGATATAGAAGAAGATATCCCATGGTGTATGCTCTTTACGAATGATATGGTGCTAGTTGATGATAGTCGAACGGGGGTATATAGGAAGTTAGAGTTATGGAGACAAACCTTAAAATCGAAAGGGTTTAGGCTTAGTAGAACTAAAATCGAGTACATGATGTGCGGTTTCAGTGCTACTAGATGTGAGGAGGAGGAGGTTAGCCTTGATGGCCAGGTGGTACCTCGGAAGGACACCTTTCGGTATTTGGGGTCAATGCTACAGGAGGATGTGGGTATTGATGAAGATGTGAATCATCGAATCAAAGCTAGATGGATGAAGTGGCGCCAAGCTTCTGGCATTCTCTGTGACAAGAGAGTGCCACGAAAGCTAAAAGACAAGTTCTACAGGACGGCGGTTCGACCCGCAATGTTGTATGTCGTTGAGTGTTGGCCGACTAAAAGGCGACACTTAGCACCTTATCTAAGCACCTATGCATTGTGGACATTGGTGACTCCGAACACCTCTCTCCTCATTAACTATATGCCACGTAAACAAACTTGTCTTGAAATGCGCTATGTTACTTGCTAAATTACTCTCACTAAATTACTTGTCTTGAAACAACAACAACAACAACAACAACAACAAGAGAGTGCCACGAAAGCTAAAAGACAAGTTCTACAGGACGGCGGTTCGACCCGCAATGTTGTATGTCGTTGAGTGTTGGCCGACTAAAAGGCGACATGTTCAACAGTTAGATGTGGCGGAGATGCGTATGTTGAGATGAATGTGTGGCCACACGAGGAAGGATCGAGTCCGGAATGATGATATACGAGATAGAGTTGGGGTAGCACCAATTGAAGAGAAACTTGTCCAACATTGTCTGAGGTGGTTTGGGCATATTCAACGCAGGCCTCTAGAAGCTCCAGTGCATAGTGGACGGCTAAAGCGTGCGGAGAATGTCAAGAGAGGGCGGGGTAGACCGAATTTGACATGGGAGGAGTC
>NW_024115665.1:0-15719 GCF_003073215.2 Triticum urartu
TCTTTCCCTTATGTATTACATGGGTTGTGTGAAGATTACCTCACTTGCGACATTGCTTTCAACGCGGTTATGCCTCTAAGTCGTGCTTCGACATGTGGGAGATATAGCCGCATCGAGGGCGTTACAAGTAGTGTCTAGTTTCAAGTGGATAACAAGTCGATAGCTCTAATAGGGGGAACTCCTCGAAGTTCTTTTGGCAAGACATCTTGGAAGTCACGAACAACTGAAATGTTTTTTATTCCCTCAAGAGGTGAAGCGTCCAATGCATTCAATGCATAAATCTAGTGTGACGCCCCCGCTCGATCGTGCACTAATCATAAACGTAAATGTGCACGCTCGAGATCAGAGACTCAAGGGAAAGTATCACAACACAAATCTAGACACAAATTTAAACATAAATCATCATATTACAAACCAGGGGTCACGAGGACCCAAATACATAAGTCACACAAACCGTAATATCTGAGTACAGACATAGTCCAAGTTTTGCCTTAAGAAGGCTAACACAGACAATGGTACTGATCGAAAGGCGAAGGCCTCCTGCGTGGGGCCTCCGAACTACTCCTGGTTGGCAGGCTCAACGTAGTAGTAGGTGCCTCTGAGGGACTGCTGGTAGTAGTCTCTTGAAGTGGCGTTTGGCTCCGGGGCTCCGTGGTCTGATTGAATCAATCGGGTATGGGGAAAAAGAAGTAGCAAAACAACCGTGAGTACTCATCCAAAGTACTCGCAAGACTTACATCAGAACTAAAATAAATATGCATCAGTATCAAATGAGTGGGGCTGTATCTGTGGACTAAACTGCAGAAATGCCTATCAAAGACTAGCATCTTAAAGCAATTCTTGCAGCATTAGAAGAGTGTAGATTAGTACATATATATCGTGGTGTATAGTAGCAAGCCCAGAGATCCTTCCTCGACTCCCATCGAGAAAGCGATCTAGGAGCATTAATATTCATTTAGTATTATAGCAGTATCAATTCGTAGTTGTCATGGATCAATATACAACTCCGAGCGTCCTGTTACTGTGGACACGGCTATTCAAATAGATTACTTTCCTGCAGGGATGCACTACTATTACCCAACACACTCGATTAACTCTGGCCAAACATACTTGCTGAGTAATACTCGGCCTTGGCTGATCGACACGAGGCAGCATCCTACCTAGACTCAGTAGAGAGGTCAGCACGTCAGTCTAAATCCTAAGTGCGAAGGGGTCTTGGGCCGTCGCCCTTTGCACTCCTGCATGTTGCGAGACTAGCCGGGGTCCAGGCGCGACACTGAATACACAGTGACGTAACCAGCCCATTCCCAGCAATCAGCCCGCATCCTTGAGCTGTGACGTCTGAAGAGCTTTCAAAGAAACATACTATGTATACAGTCCCATAACCATTATCCCACGTGGTGGTAGTGCGCATAGGCACATAGCCAACTCAGATCAAATACCCAAATTCGTTAAGCATATTTAGTAACTCGCAGAGACGAACAGGATCCATGTCGCTCCGACTTAGTAACACGCGAATCCGATTAAGAATCAGGCCCACCTCTCTCCTAAACAGTCTATGCCTGCCCTGTCGTTCCGCCACAATATCCTTGCGGGTGCTCTTGGAGCCGACCCGTCTTTAATGTTATTCTCTCACGGGCACCCATGGGGCCGGCCCGACTTATCAGTTTAAAGCACTGCAGTAAGGTAACATTTCCACGATCAATCCCCTGAATGATCACAGCCTGATAACAAACATGGCAACGAACAAGGGTGAAGGGCTAGCTGAAGTATCATAGCATTTCTACACTAAGCATATGGGATAGCAGGTAAGGTACCAATAGCAGACGAACAAAACAGGCTATACATCAGAATAGGAATTATCAGAATAACAGCAGAAGCATTCTAATGCAAGCATAAGAGAGATGTGGCAAGACATGGATCGGTGGTGACGGTGGAGGCGGTCGCAATGGATAGACAGAACGCGCATGGAGATCGCGAGGGAAGAACCGCCCCGACCAGGTGGCCAGCGCGGCCCATTTAAACGGACTGTAATCAAAATAAAAATTGTTAAATGGGCTCGGCAATGGGAGCGGCCGGGGTGCGGCCCGAGTTACACAATAAGCCATAAAATGGTGGGTTTTTCTTTTCTTTATGCGGGGAAAATGATGGGTTTTTCGGTACCAAGTCTATATTCTAGACCCAAGTGAGCTAGTATCTTATACATCTAAATGGTGGTGAATCAGAGGAGTGAAAAAAAAATTAATTATTACCACACATAATTACATCTTCTATATCTAAACAAATAACCCACACTAACCTATTTCTCTTAACATGCAAGTTTGTCACCTCATCATTTAACATGCATGGAGAAAGGTCCACCACAAATGCAAAAAAAAGATTCCCGCAACAACATATACATGTTCCACGTAACCATTTCTCCATGAATATATTGCAAAACATTCCCGCAACAACGTGCGGGGTATCGTCTAGTTTTCTAATATAATATAACTCGAGTAGACAACACAAAAGATGCCATTAGTACAATGGCTAAAATGCTATCCATTTTTCATGATTAAAGTCCCTAGTGGCCGCCTCCTGTTTAGTCCATACATGCTACAAGCGCTATGTCAAGGTCATGGCCTCTTGCAAGAGTATATATCATGTATGCAGTAACATATTGTAAACACCTCACTATTAGATCACTGGATTCATTCGTACTTAACTCTAACAAGTGTTCTACTCTTCTTCGCCCATCACGCTTCTGCACATGATAACAGGAAAAGTTAATGAATGACAAGTTAAAAACAATTATAACCTACAATGCGTACAAAAACTAAATCTTATTTAGTTTGCATTTCCTGCTGCGTTTAGTGTGCCCTAGCAATTTGCATGCGCCGCACATGTTTCTGATCTCGTCGTACGAAAGTGGCCTGCCATTTTTCGACATAGGGCGGTTCTTATCTACCTTAGTTGCACCTTTGTTGATACTTTAATAGGATCTTGAACTTCAACTATGTTGCCTTCACCATCGTCTACATATTCAATTGCACACCTACTGAGATCAGCCGTTTTCTTACTCAAATTTTCCTTTAGCTGATCATACTCATGGCTCTTAGCTATCACAGCCTTCAAACTGTCCTGTAACTGATCCCACAAAGCTGCGTGTTTGCATGCCGCATGCATAGCTTCTGAAGCCAACACACTGACCTGGCTATAGTTCATTCTTTCAGCTGCCCTAGTCCATCCAAATCCCAACAGATCGCTTGTGCGCCTCGCAGGCAGTCCCAACCTTGTGTCTTTCGTGAACCACACAAGAACTAAACACTTTGGTATTTCAGATATATTCACCAGGGTCATCTCGTGCCTCGTTCTCACGGATACGTACAACGACATTTTCATAGTGCACAATCACTCCTCTAGTTGCTTTTCATGCCAAGCCAAAACCCCTCTGTCAGATAAGTCGCGGCCCACAGTCTCCTCTTCTTATACATCCGTCTCAACCATGTTAGTGTTTTTTCTGACTGCCATCTTTTGGAAAACGTGTGCCATCTCTCCTCAAACGTGGTCGTAGACGTGTTGTAGTACAGAAGAGTTCGAAACTCCTTCAAGGTCTTGTGACTGAGGTGAACCTTTATATTTTTTTCTATGTGCCACGTACATATACGGTGCCACACGTTTGGCAAGACTTAGCGAATTGCCTTGATCATCGCAGCGTCGGCCTCCGTGATAACAGTCTTCGGCATCTTTTCACACATGGACCTCAAAAAAGTCTACAGCAGCTACACATGTGTCTCTTCGGTCTCGTCCGAAACTATGGCACAAGAAAAAACAGTGGTCTTCCGGTGATTGTTAAGACCAACAAAAGGTATAAATGGCATACCATAGCGGTTCATCTTGTACGTGTTGTCAAATAAAAGCACGTCGTCGAAGTCCTCATAGTCATGACGAGACTGGGAGTCACACCAGAACATCCTATTCATATGTCCTTCCTTATCTAGCTTGTACTCGAAAAAGAAGCTAGGATCCCTCTGTTTCCTACTGGCCATGATGCCTATGGCTGTGGCAGCATCACCTTTTGAAAGCAGCTTCCTCTTCTCCCCGGCGCAAAGGTTGTATATTTCACACCTGGTGAAACCAACACCGCCATACCATACATGTTTTCTGATGAAGGAATCCATCATGTTGTGAATTCTAATCCCTGCAGCTCCCATGGACATTATCTCAGCTTTCTGTGGGACCAAAGAAAAGGTACCTCGTCCGGTCCTGCCAAGATATGGCTATGCTTGACCTCAAAACTTTCAACATACCAAACCCCACACTTTTGTTCAAGCTTCACGGTCAGGTGCGCTTCGCACTGGCAGCGTGTCTCAGGTATGAGCCTACGGCTGTGTCCTTCCTCAGTTAGCAACCTGCTGTCACGTTTTCCTTGTCTGGCATAAACAAACCGCCTATAACGTATATGATGTGACTCGGTTTTGCTATACCTGACCTTATTCTTTGTAATGTTGAAACCATTATCTCTAGTATAGCTGTTGTAGAAATCATATGCAGCATCGTGAGACATAAAAGTCATTTGTATTATCCATGAACATATCCCTCTTATCATCTGCACTGGCAGTATCTTCGACATTCTTTTTCCCCTCATCTTCTATCACCTACACAATCATAACATAGCCATGAAAACAGTTTTCTATGGTATAACATTACTTCCATACAACATTGATTACATACATACCTCACTCATGATGACCGACGACTGCGACTCCCCAGAATCAGGTGCAGCTAATGGTTCATCATCAAGGCATGTCTCCGCGTCGGATTCACTGTAATAGTCGTACGTATTATGACATTCGGAAATGAGCTGAAAAATATAACACAAATACATAAGTACTTATCATATAATATTCCAGGATAAATTCATTTTGCATGCCAACAAAAAATTCCACTTCCATACTTGACTAATGTAATCTTCATTCGAGATCTCAGAGTTGTTTTCTTGACCATCATCATGCTCATCCATCTATAAATTTTCAACACAAAAATATAATCTTGTTGGATGCCACCAAAAAATTACAACATGATAATGCCACTCACATTAAGATCTTCCAATTCGTCCCCATTCTTTGACCTATATCCACAATATGAATTTTCATCATCTACCAATCTTCTATCCAGTCTTTTATCAGTTCTCCAAACTCCATGTCATACATCATATCAGTTAACTCATGGTCCGCCATTTTCTACAACAAATAATATGTATCACCACATGTGCAAACATTATCAATATTGAAATATACAACACCTAGCACACGATCACAGATGTTAAATAAACTACCCCAACCGGAGAGCGCCCCAACCGAGGGCGTTCAGATCGTGCACACAACCGACGCCAACGACCTCTGACCACCCATGGATCCTCCCCCTCTCCACACCGGTCATCGGCGTTAAGGTACGTCAACCCTAGTAAGAAAGATGCCCACGGCACCAGTATGTGATCACTTTCGATCGCGAGAAGCGGCGCTACCCGTGATAACATGCGCCACCGGATACCTAGCCCACGGCACCAGTCATGATCAGTTTGGATCACCGGATACGTAGGTAAGCCGCCGCATCAAATAACGGAGCCGTCGTGCACACAACCGACGGCAGCCGATGCTAGGTTAACCCTAGAAAGAAGAAAGCCACTTTAGCCCGTGTGATCACTTTGTATATCATGACAAGCAGCGCTACCAGAACAAGATCTGCAATGGCCTGGACCGCGGGAAAGCTAGGTTACCCGCCCCGCTAGGTTAACCACTAAGACGAAAATGGCGGCAGTTCGTTTGATGCTGCCGTGAGCGAGACAAATGTGGGGAAACGGGATGCGATACCTGCGAGCGCTGGAGGTTCACGATGGTGCCACGCGCGCTCTCGGACGAGATCGCCGACAATGAGATCGCTGCCGCTGATATTCCTACAGAACCTCAACAGAATGATGGAGGAGCTGCGTGAATGATGGAGCTGCGTGATCGATGGACCGGCCGTCGGCAGGTCGTACCTGGTCGTGGGGTCGTGTCATCCTTTTTTTTAGGATTTCACTGTATACATACGTATGGGTTATACGGGTTATACAGGGCTTGGATATGGGCATCGGCGTGCCGAAGAAAAGAATATATGGCGGGGGTCAAGAATACCCCTAGAAATTGAGTTATTGGGGGGGGGGGGGGGCCCCCGGGGCAGGGTTCTGAAATACAGGGTAAATTATTTACTGGGGTAGAACTTTACATAAGATTAGGCTCATGCACGGTAGAGACGCTAAGTATATATGCGTGATGGATTAAAGGTCAACAATTTCACTGCAGATTATTTTGGGTGTAGAACTTTACAGAAGATTAGGCTGACGCACGGTAGAGGCGCTAAGTATGTGCGTGATGGACGTGATGGGTGCCTACCTGCGTGCAGAAGTGGGGGTCATTTAAAAAATGTTCAAAATTAGATCATGTTCAGTGAAGGGTGTTTGAGTAGGCTAGAAGGATCCGTTTTGAAAGCATATTAATTTTTGAAATCCGTCAAATGGGCCAAAAAACAAATCCACCAGCTTTTATGACCAATTCAGGCATCATGCCAAGTTGTTCGAGTTTTCTACATTTCTTTCATTTTATGATGTTTTCTTGATGAAAAATGTCCGATAAATGGCTGGACATGACACAACTTGCACAATGTCAGAATTTGTTCAAGCCTGCCATGGATGCATCATATGTCCGTGCAAGGCTGCTGCAAGAAGTTGAGATCATTTATCCATAGTCTTAAAAAACTACCAGTTTCAAGCATTTAGTTTTTCCTAATTTCAATGTTTCTATTACTTGCAATTTTCACATTATCAATCAACGAACATTTTCTTATATCCTAACCATTTCTCAAAGCTTATCAAAAAGATAGTAATATTAAATTGTGTATGAAAATTTTACAAACTTGAACACTTTTTCCAAAATTGTTAAAAAGTTCCAAAAAAATTGATAATGAACACAAACGGCAAAAAAAATACTTTTAAAAAATTGTCAAATATTTTACAATGAAAATGCTTCTTAAATTTATGAACAAAAAAGGACACATATTTTTAAATACCAAAACATTTAAAAAAATTATAAACAATATTTGAAAATAGGAACATTTTGTGGTTATTCCAAACAATATTAATTTTTTTTGAACAGGTCCCAAAGGAATAATAAAGTTGAAGATGAGAAAAATGAATTAACAAAACAAGAAAAGACAAAAACTTAGGCCTTGGCACTACTGGCGACCGCATCGCTCCCGTCAGGCGCCTGTTGGGCCGGCCCAAGCATTCGTGGGTTTTGAAAACAAAGTTCATGAATTTAGGAAAATGTGAAGTAAGTGCTTACAAGTTTGATAATAGTTCGAAAATTTTAAAAAATAAAAGAGAATGAAGAGAAGAAAAGGAAACAGAAAAATATAGAGAAAAAAGCGGACAAACAAAAACCAAACAAGCTCTCGTTGCTTAGTGTTATAATTGAAGAAGAAAAAAGAAGATAACTAGACATAATAAGAAAGCAGTCCAGTTGGTTATTGTGGTTATATTAAGCGTACAGATGCTGGTTTTGAATCTGGTCGAACACTCATTTTTTCATGTCTTTACAGAAGACGAAAAAAAGTGTAAAACAGGCAGTCCCCTACTGGCTTTGGACAGTCAACTGCGTAGATGTGGTATATGTACCATTTTAATAAAAATCACTAGCAGTCCCCGACTGGCTTTGGATTTCCTAATCTGTAGCTGATATTGAGTTCTCATTGCTGCCATTGCCACATCCACTTTGCTCTTCTTCATCAGGAATTTGAATTATTGAGACTCCTTTCTCATGAGCAACTGCAAACCTAAGAGATGAAAGAGGAGCGCTTTACAAGTCTAGCGTCGTAAGAGACGAAAATAATGTAAAGGACCACATCATCAATATAACTAAGCAGGCAACGAAGTGGTAGTACAAAAATCAATAAGAACGGGAAATACTGATTACCTTCCTGACCCCATCAAACATGCGAAACCAGCAACACCACTTCCGGGCCCAAGCTGAAGTATTGTCTTGAGCCTGGGAAATATTGACACACTAATTTACCATGTGTAGAGGCTAGCCGGCATATGATATATGTGCAATGTGATGTATAGGTCATGTTCTGAAGGGGTGTGCGTGTGTCTCATAAGGACATAAGGGGTGTGCGCGTGTCTCATAAGGACATAAGGGTTGTGTGAGTGATTACCTGAAATCAGTGGAGCTCCATACATGAACAGCACAATCCCATGTACCTGTAACTAGAACTGGAAGATTGGCATGTGAACGGACGAAAATGACTGCAGATTCATGTTCGAGTGTATGAACGCACTCCTCCTTCTGCAAGTCCCATATCTGTTTTGCAAAAAAAAAAAAAGGCACTCATATATTAGGAATGCTAGATACATGTCGTATCCATGCACTTTCCAGCATAATACCTGACCTTGGCAGTCTTGTCACGAGAGCCACTAATCAAATACTGTTGACCATCACAGGTGAAGAAATCCAGGCAGTGCACGCAAGACAAATGCCCAGACAGAGTATACTTGGATTTGGGAGAGTCAAGACTCCAAACCTGAACACCAACCATAAGAGCTTCCAGTCATGGTATAGTACAAAATGAAACGTACTCCATCTTCATCACTGCATCAAAGTTTACTAAGCAAAGAACAATGGAGAGAGAAAGCAAAACCTTTACTGTATTATCCCATGAAGTACTTGCAAAACTGTTGGTTTCCTCTGGATTAAATTTTAGTTCAGTAATAGCTCTCGACTGTTCTTCAAATGTCTTTAGGCAGTTCCAGCCCTGGTACCAGTCCCAAAGCTTTATGTGCCTACCACATCCTGCCAGCACATAGGGCTTGGTCGGATGAACGTCTATTGAACATAAGGCATTACCACTATCGTGAACTTGGAAACTCGTGACTTCTTCCAATTCCTTTTCATACTTGTAAACATGGACGAAGCAGTCAACTGACAGAGCCATAAGCCACCGCATTCGTGCAATAAATTTAACAGTACATACTGCAGTGAGGGAAATAGTCTGATTAGCATATCATTGTACAACTGTAGAAGAAATTTATGTTAACAAAGAAGTCAGAGAGCTTACCTGGTTTCTGAGAGACCTTAATCGTAGCGATTACTTTCTGCCAGTAAACATAAATGAGGCATTCATACTGGTCCAGTGTAAAGTGTAAACAAAAGATTGGTATACTGGCCAACAAAAATTGAGCTTTTGGTGATGACCCTTTACATTTAATCTTGGTAATGGAATTGAAATACTACGATGGAAAAAAGTGGGGAAAAACATTTGCCAATACGGTGTGGTGTTTTCTTGGCTGTGGGCAAAAACTTCAACATTATGGAACAGCTTGCATCGACCATCACCAAACATAAGACTTTTCCTCCTATATTTGGAAATCAACAAAATCTGTATATGTACTTACGAACTGTAAATACTTGGGCCATGATCATCTTTCTGATGCAAAGGGCAAGCGGCCATTATTTTCTTTCTTTATCCAAAATACTAGCAGAAGAAGTAATAGAGGTAACTTGCCTGCGTGTCAGAGTTCCAAATCTGAACAATACCAAATCGGTGACCGGTTATAATCCTGTATGATAATGAGGTATTAGAGCAGGAATAATGATAATCACATCCAATTCAGTGTCTTGAAAAGGAAGATTAAATATTCAAATGCCCGTATTATCTATACACTGCTTACAAGGGCTCTGTCTGATCTGCATCTATGCAATCGATCAGTCCAGCTGCATCATCTTTAATCTGACCAAAGAACATTCCTGTCAACACTAGAGAAACCACCACCAAGATGGATGATCTTGGGAAGAGAAGAAAATGAAAACCCCTAAACTAATACCTGTAGTAAATGTTGGATTGTCTGCTACGTCGTCAATGCATCAAAGATGACAGACAAAAGGAAGCATCAGTACAATTCAACTCGTCACGGAAGCAACATTATTCCATTGCCACAACGCAATTACACTCATAAACGAATTAAGTTGGGATCTCTTCCTACCTTGGTCATCTCGAATCTTCTATCATGCACAATAGAGTGAATTAGAAGGAACACTCTTTTGCCACAATGCCATAACGCAAATAGCCTCATAAATGAATTAAGATGGGATCTCTTTCTACCTTGATAATCTCGAACCATCTATCTTACACAATAGAGTAAACTGGAAGGAACACTCTTTTGTTTTTACTGACACGTAGCACCTGACCCGCACGAGCCACTAGCAGCGCTGGCATCACTAGGACTGCCTATGCAAGTGCCTGCATGCCTGGCAGCAGCAGCGGCTCGATAGCAATGCACGCCCTCGCCGCTTTGAACTTTACTAGCAGCGCGTAGCATCGATGTACCACCCGCCGGAGGAAGCACTGCGAGGTGAGAGGCACGTCATTGGCGGTGGGAGTTGGCACGAGTTCGGCCAGCATGGCTTTCAAGCCGTCCGTCGAGCCGTCCGCGACCTTCATGGTGATTAAGCAGGACACGATGCAGCAGCTCTTTGCAGGGCGGCGACATGTACTTTTTCCAGATGACGGCGCTGAGGGCACTGAGGATGCGAGGACGCCTATTGCGCCACCTCCAGCGCGTCGGCATGGGGGGCCACCTCCATCCGAATTTGCGTCGCTGTGCTTTCTACCACGCTTGTGCGGCATGTCGGCCAAATTCGTGGACACTGACAAAGAGGCCGCCATAGTGTGGCCTGGTGGCCCGGGTAGACCAGGATGCACTACGTGGAGACCATGGCCAACATGACGCTCGCCATTGCCAACATCCCCATGCTCGCGCGCGTCGATTGGGGGTACCCGGACGCCCATGGTCAAGTCGCTCGCCCGGCTCGGCGCCAACAGCAATGTCGTGGTCCCCAGTCCGCAACATCTCCAAGATTGTCGGCAGACGGCCTGTGCACGTTTGTCACGTGTGCTATACTTGCGCTCGACATGGTGTGGATGGTGCTGGATGATGAATGTCGACCAGAGTGTACGGAGCATGGATGGAGCTGCTGGTTGGTGAGCCCTAAATCTGTCTCGTCGTGCGTTCGACTTGGTGCGAATGGAACTGGTGGGCTCATGCACATTGCTCGGCTAAATGGCTGAGGCCACCTACAGAACATGGGGATAAAGCTCCATGCGGTAGGTGTCCGGACTAGGGGGGAAGAGCCCTAAATGGCTGAGGCCACCTACATAACAGGACTGTTGATTATATTGAGGTATTGAAATCAGTTGGAAAAAATGACTTGAAGCAACATGTTTTTTTTAATTATCCAGGAATCAACTATACAATAAACTATTATTTGTGCTAAACACAAATCAAATAGACGTAGCTTTGTAAGTCATATACAAGCAGACAGATGAGTAGTGGAGTCATATTCACAATCAGAGCCAATCATATAGGAGTACAATTGAACGTTTTCTTTCTGTTGTATTATATGGTATGTACAGTTTTGGTCAAACAAAGATGAAAACCCCCTTGTAACCAATAGTTCACTTATCCGGGCTTAGCGAAAGATTGTTTACGCGAAATATTGGATCTCTTACGCCATCGTTGCCCTTTCCGACATTTGTATTAATTTAATTTCTGCCATGCCGCTACTCTTACTTGCACCATTATTCATTACGCACAAGTTTCATTTGTACTAGCCGAATATTGACTAGACATAGCTTTTGCAACTAAGTTCTCTTTTTTGGTTTACCGATCTCGCCTTCGTTTCGGTGGCTGTATCACGTGCTGATGCACACACACGCACAGTGACACAATTGGTGAGACTTGTCAACAAACAAAATTCTGACTTCTCAACAACAGTTATTTTTTATTGTCGATTCAATACTATATGAAAATAAAAAGGAAAAGATTTGCAAGTCAACCTAATCTGCTGATTATATTGCGGTACACCGTATTAATATAATTTAAAATATGTTTGATTTGGACATCTTTTATTGGTTGAAGAAAGCGATCTCTCTGTAATTTCATTCACAAAATGACAACGTTCAGTTCTGCTACAAAACATTCGTAAATATATTTTGCTCTGGACATCTATCAGTTTCGCACTCTAACTACATTAATAAAGATCATTTGCACTGGGCACTAATTGAATAGACAAAGTATTGCAAGTTAGTATTCTTAGAAAACTCGCCACATTGATTTCCTCACCGGCGTCAAAAACAACATCCAAATTCACGTCATCAACTATGTTGACCGACTCATTATTGAACATGTTGGCAGTTATATCCTCAACTGAACGGCAATCATTCACTTTGGTGCTCCAAACAGTGAATTCGCTGGTACAATCTCTTGGTGCCTCGGCCTGCCGTTGCCTTGTTATTTTGACATTACACTTGGATCGTGGTGGCATAATGTCTTTCCGCGGCTGTGCACAGTATGACAGGGGGTTCATATGTTCGATGTTGAAGGCAATGTAAGAGCCTGTCTCATTGGTTAGCTGAATGGCGCATGACATCTGTTTGCTAAGTCGAAAAGGAAAATGTAGTTCGAGCGGCTCAATTCCAAGCATATCGTCATCCTCCGAGTAAGCGATTATCTGCAAACAAAGAGCAGAACAAATATGTTATATTTTTTTGGGATAAGTATATTTTTCGTCCTCGAACTCTTCTGAGAGTTTAGAAATCATCCCTCAACTTAAAATCGGATAGTTTTCGTCCCTCAACTATCAAAACCGGATAGTTTTCGTCCCTCACGCTGTTTCGGGCGGTTTTCATCCATCATGTACAGTAAACTTGCAAATAGTAAATTCAAAAAATAGGAAAAAAAGTCAAAAAATCTGAAAATTTGTGGGATCAAAATTCCTCGGGTGTGCAAGGTGCATACAAATTTTCATATTGTTTGGACATTCCAGGTGCTCATGACAAAGAAAAAATTGTAAATATGTACGTTGGTGAACAGTAAATAAAAGAAATAGCAAAAAAATATGAAATTTTTTGGCATCAAAGATGCTTGGGTGTGCAAGGTGCTTGCATATTTTCGTGCTGAAATGACATAGGAGGAGTTCTAGCAAAAAAAAAATAAAATAGTGCACTTTTTCAAAGTTTCTTTCCCAGCCAATTTTTGTTTTTTTTTGCCACGAGCTCCCACAATGTCCAAACATCGTGAAATTTTGCAGGCACATTGAGCACGCGAGCATCTTGTATGTCAACATTTTTCATACTTTTTTGAATTTGTTTTCTATTTTTTTTCGAATTTACTGTTCACTAACGTACATATTTATGGTTTTTCCTTTGTCACGAGCTCCTGGAATGTCTAGATAGCACAACAAATTTCACACACACCTTGCGCACCCGAGGAACTTTGATCCCACAAATTTTCAGATTTTTTGACTTTTTTTCTTTCTTAAATTTTTACTGTTCATCGGTTTACTGTTCATTCGGACGAAAACCGTCCGAAGCGGCGTGAGGGACGAAAACTATCAGGTTTTGATAGTTGATGGACGAAAACTATCCGGTTTTGATCATTGAGGGACGAAAACTATCCGGTTTTGAGTTGAGGGACGATTTCTAAACTCTCGGAAGAGTTCGAGGACGAAAAATATACTTATCCCTATTTTTTTTTGGACAAATGATATATGTATTGCATAACTAGTGAAGGAACCAACTCGGTGATAGAGCCATGGCAAAGCACGAAGGCTTCTTGCCGATTTTCTCATTGAAAATATTCATTAGTTCTTCATTTTCTGCAGTGGATTGAATTGAGGATCCACGCCAGATCCCAGGCAGCTCCCCAGGCTGGTTGGACTGTAGCTCCACCATTGTGTATAACATAAGGACAAGATAGATGGGGAGTAGCGAATATCCATTTCTACATCCGAGCTCATCTGATCACGATGAACACTACAATAAAAAAAAGTCCAAAAAAAACAACAAATAATTGCATGGAAGATGTTTGAGTGCGTGAGATCTGTGCAAATTTCAATGCGTTAGGACATCTGAGTGGCTCTCAGAAAAAAAAATCGGTTCAAACAATAACCTTTTTCACATACCTCAATTTTTTTGCTGAGAGCTACTCAGATGTCCTAACATGCTGAAAATTGGAGGGAACCTCATGCACTCAAACATCTTCCATTCCAAAAAAAAAAAATCAGTTTTTTTTTATTTTCCTAGTATTTTTTTTACTATACACAGGCAGGAGCAGATGAGCTCAGGAGCCATTTAGCCGGTCTCGGAGAGTAGTCCATAGCAAACTAATATGTATGAGGGAGCATAAGAGCTTGCCTGTCCAAACTTATGTTTAGAGTCGTTTCTGATTGATCCGTTAACACCTTCCGTTTGTCTGATATCATCCATGATATCCCATATAAAAGGTCGTTTGGATGGGTCAGTATCCTTGCAGAGTAACCCAATTTCGATGCACTTTGCTACTTGTTGGTAAACCAGCTGTGTTTCCTTCCCTGCTTTCCTCTATCTATGCCTCTATCTCCTAAGTTCCTGCCATTCCATCAAGATGACATATATAGAATAATTCAAAATGTTTAACCAATAATTTCAACTAATGGAAGAATGACACATACGACAAAGCCAGCTTGGACGCATCTCTCTCCTGTACACAAAGTTAGATGAGGCGCTCGCACGATAGCACGTAATGAATGTGTGGGTATTGATCCCAGCTTTTGGATACTGTTGGTTTATATATAAAAACTCTGGGAGTTTTTGATTTATTGTGCAAATTACTCTCTTTACATATATAGAGGCTGGTGCAAATGTGGATGTATATAGTCTTTCAATGTAGCGCTGGAATGTTGTTCTTTTATCTAAAAGAATGATGCAGGTGCCAAAACCGTAGTATCTCCGTTTTGAAAAGGGCATTTCGGTGCAAAACTCTCATAAATAGACGGTCCAGGGTAGACTAGACGCCAGACATGCATGGTGACTTTTCAAACGATGATGGTTGATGCAGAATAAAGACACCAACTGTGCATGATCCATCAAGTTTGGTTTCGATGCGACTGTATCACCTCTATATATCAATTAAATGAAATGTCATTTATCAAAAAAAATTAAGTTTGATTATTAAATGAAATGTCCTTTATGAAAAAAATTAAGTTTGATTATTAAATGAAATGTCCTTTATTAAAAAAATTAAATTTGATTCGCCGCAGCAAATTAATTAGCCCCATCAGCGAACATGCACGGCATGACGGGCAGGCCGGCGGGGATCCAGTTGGCACTCCCAGCGGGTCTCTTGCTTGAGATCACGGTGTGCTCGGACATCCGCACCCTAGTTCGCTGCTCTGCGTTAGGTCAATTCCACCGTACGACCCCATTCTATTCGGCCTCGTTCATTTGGAGTAAAAAGGACAAACCAGACGGCCCAGCGCGCGACGGTCTGAACCCATTCGGTTTGTTTTGTGTCCGGGCCGACCCATTTCGAGCGCAAACATGTGCCGGGTTTGGGTCGCGGCGGACATCGAACGGACGCGTCGGGGCCGCGTGGCAGGCGGCCACCTACCTCCCATCCGCCAACATTAATGTGCACGCGCGGGTGGCCCCATCTGTCATCCGCCCAGCGAACGGTCGTCGTCCTTCTTAAATGGGAAGCCCTGGACCGGTCGTCGTCCACACTTCCCACTCCGACCCCTCTCTACCCCCTTGAAACCCGACACTCCCCAAACCCTAGCCGCTCCCCGTCCTCGAACTCGCCGGCCGGCCGCAGCCATGGGGCGATG
>NW_024115666.1:0-5032 GCF_003073215.2 Triticum urartu
GGCCGGTGACCCCCATGGGCGGTGGAGGTCGTCCCTTCCCGCGTGGCTGCCGATTCTGCTGCTCATCATTTCCGGTTGTCTCCTCTCGGCCTCGTAGGTTTCGCTTCGCCGCTTGGTCATGTGTGACGGCTTCGACGGACGGAGGTGCGGCTCGTGCGGGGGGTTGCGGAGACGGTGGCGCGCTAACTGCAGCGTGGTGACGGGAGCTTCACGAGTCCTTTCTGGCTCATCGGTCTCGCTTCTCTTTCCATGGTGAGACGGCGGTGGTGATCTAAAGATCGTGGTGGCGCATGTTGGTGGGCTGCAAGATTGGTGGAGTGCGACGGAGCGGCCGGGGCTGTGGTTGTGTGGCGGACGGGAGAAATCCCTGTCGGCTTGGCCGGCACCAACGCAGTGACGCCCGCGGGTGCCACCGGTCCTTCCCGAAGGGCGCCGGGCTTACCTCTTCCCCACGCCCCTCCGGGTCCCGAGGGAACCCTAGGGCCTGTCCGGGCAACAGCGTCGACATCGTCGCGTTCCTTCCTGAAGGTGTTGCTTGGTATGCGGCGGTCCGAAGTGCTAGGAGCGTGGTGGAAATTCTCCGGCGGGCGCAGCGGTTGCGGGTACCATCGTTTTCGTCGACCTGACTCTGTTGTCATTAGTTTCTTTTTCTTTCTCTGTTATTTCTTTTAGGCTTGCTTGTGCTGTCTGTCCCAGCAACAGACTATCAGTTGTATCGTGTGGTTGCTATATCTATATAGCGGGGCGAAAGCCTATTTCGAGATGGCTTAAAGCAGCCCACAATCTACTCTTTCGATCTTTTCAATGAAATCATCATTTAGGGCTCTCGCTGCGGCTGGCCTAGCGACCGTTCATATCGGCGTCCTCGCTGCAACACCCAGCGTCCTGAACCCGAGAGATGGCGAAGTGGATACCGATGGGCTTAGCCCTGACCCACAGAGTACACATGTCTCGTTCGTATCCAGTACAATAGTATACCATCTTCTTGCCCACTGTTCCACAAATGCCCTAGTTTTATAAAGCTCACAATTATTACCCGCATAAAAAAAAGATACCCAAGCACGTACCAAACGCTGCTCTCCTACTCTACCGTGTTTTCTAGGGAGAACGCCCAAAACAGAGCTCAAGAAACCCAGACGAAAACAGTATGGAGTATTTGGCAGCGTGTGAAAGCTCCGGGAATTTCAATTATGCATATATTTTTGCAAATCCTGCCCTGCCCACATATCCTACATAGTAGTACTAACTCTGCGTGTTCACTTATTCGAAAAAAAAATTCTCTGCGTGTTCACTCTTCACTGAAAGGATATCCCACACGCAGGCAGGAGAAAGAAAGCGGTTTTGCCGCCGGGGCTAAAGTTGGTGAGAATGAAAGAAGCAGAGTATATACGGCGTGTAGACCATCTGAAAGGATATCCCCGAGCAAGGGCACTGAGCAACCTAGTGCTTGGAAATGGCCATGTATATCAGTATATGTATTAGACACCTGAGTGTGGCATCATTGACCGTGCTAATGCCGATTTCAGTACAGAGGAAGAGGGAAGCCTCAGGCCCGGACCCTCCCCTTATTCTCCAGCCAGCGGGGGAGGCGACGGCCGACAGATCCTGAGCAACTATGGACGACTGAGCAGCCACGAGCTGTGGATCAACACTACAACTTCCCATTTCACCAAACAACGACCGATTTACAGCAGGATGTACATATTAAAACTCAACATGATGGTGCCATAGAACACTTGAAAATACTAACAATCTATTAGCTGCATAAAGAGAGAGAGAGACTAACCTTGGGAGGAGACGTTGAGAGATCGGAGTAGCTGCGGCGGAGGAGGAGCAACGAGATGAATGAATGGTCGTCTCCTTGCTTGCTGGCTAGCTGATGGAAATAAGCCATGCTCAGTTCCGTGGTGACCGGCGAGTGTGTGCGTACGTGCCAGGTCTGTGGCGACCGGCCGTGTGTAGCGTGTGTGCAGTAGCATGGCTGGCAGTAGCTAGCTAGTTCGTTGGTGTGCATTGTGTGTGCGGCTGTAGCGAACTAGTTTGTTGGTGTGTGTAGTGTGGCTGTAGGGATCTGCGGAGAGGCAGGTCCAGGTCATGTGGATCATGGGTGATCAAGTCAGCTATTAGTGCGTGAGTGCATGTAGTGGAGCAAGTCGTGTGCATAAGAGCCGGGTAGGTTGTTGCCTGGCTGTGTGTGTGCGTGTTGGGTATAAAACCCACCCCCGGTGTATTGGTTGGTTGAGTTGGAGTCAGCCATATAGACATTGTAAAGGAGAGGAAAGATTAGGAGGAAAGATTAGGATGTGCGTGCGCCCACGGCGGCGTTCGTGCGCCGGCCCAGAATTTCTTATATCTTGTGTCTTCTTCTACCTCCGTCCAGCCGTGAGAGGGAGAGGTAGCTAGGGTTGCCCCAATGTTGCAACAACAGCCTGCAGGTGCAGTGGAGATTCTAGAGTAGATGTCCCAAAGGAGCAACGCAACGTGCTAGCCTTAAAAAGGAATTAAAGACGACAGATACAGATAGGCAAAGGGGCAGCGTAACGTGCTAGCTTTAAAGAGGACCTGTAAATGACAGGTGCGCATGGATGGGACAAACAAGGGCGGCTTGACTTGACTCAACACCAATCATTAAGTTCTTTTTTTTGAGAAATAGACGAATCATTAAGTAGGAGCTTATATGTGGATGCGGCTGCTCTGATGTGTCCAATGTGTGAGCTCGGGTGGATAGTAAAAGCAAAAAATAGTTAAGAATCGACTTGACTCGACTCAACACGAATCGTTATGTAGGAGCTTAAATATTCCCTTCTTTTCAAAAAATATAAGTTCTGTTTATTTTTTTGGCAGCCATCATTTTAAATATTTTTCTATTTGAAATATACTTGCTCTGTTTTTTTACTCTGCATATTAGCTTTGGCTAAACCCAAACTTTATAAAGTGTGACCAACTTTGTGAAAAAACAATATGAACATTTACAATGACAAATCTATATGATGTGAAAATATATTCAATGATGAATCTAATAATGTTGATTTGGTGATGTATATGTTAATATATTTTTCTACAAATTTATTGAAAGTTTGAGTTTAATTAGATAAACATAATATGCGGAGTAAACAAAAATGGAGAGTGTATCAAAAAGTTAATATAGTGATATACTACATGACAAAAAAATACAGCTGCACTGTTCACAAATGTGCAGTCTATATACCCTAACATATGTTAGTCTCCATTGGTCAAAGTCTTAAGATGTCGCTCACACATGAATCTATGTAAGTCAGCATTTTTTTTTTGCTCATGATCGAACTTTGCACTTGCCAAATTAGAATGTGTTTTGTACTATTGGACAACGCAATATGTGCATAAAGGCTAGACATGTGTGTGTGTGGGCAAGGGGGGGCTTGTACCAGGAATTCAATACCGAGGTGAACGGATGTGTAGCGAAGTACATTTCCGCTCGAAGCCTCATATAAATTATATTTTGCCTTGTTCACATATTCACATAATCATTACAAGTAATGTATTGCAAAGTTCTCCTGAAAAATAATAATGTATGCAAAGCTGATTTACTAATCAGTCCCTGGAGAATTATTTAGAGTGTACGGTGGTGTTTTTTTATTGGAAGCAAGAAGTTTGGGGTCAGCGTTACAGATGTCAATATCGGGTGATGGCCAGATAAATTTTCCATTTTTATCTTCTTACATTGTTTAAATCTAAACTCAGATCTATAAAACGTTCATACTGCATCGATTGCATGCATAAATGCTTCAAAGTTCACTCTGTGCACAGTCGCCCTTGGTCTTTGATGTCCTTTTATTTAATACTATATATTCTTTTAATCAATACATATTTATATGTGTGGCATTTTCGTAATGAAATCCGGACATCGCATTTGCTCTCATTTCGTGACAATTGAGTACTAGTAAGAGTGTAAGGCGAAGCTGATAATAGACAAAATGACAGACTAAAACAATGGGGAGAATGTAAGGTGGGAGGAGAAACAACATTTGGATAGATGACCCGAACTTGTACCACCAAAACTTAAACACAAAGAGAATTGCAACACAGAGATGCAAACAAAAAAATCGTTGTCATGTCTACCTGCCTACATTGTACTACCAAAAATGCATGTCTGTAATATGTTTTGTTACATATTTGACATGACTTGCACTTGGAGAATTTTGTATCTAATACCTGTCAAATGTAGACCTGAGATGGTAAGTATGCATGGCGGCAAGAACGTGCTTTACACAGATCAGCCTACCGGCACCTGTTGAGAACTGAGAGATCTATCCTGGAGATTTTTTTTGCAATTTTTTTCAACTAGAGATGGCAGGTTGCACCTCCTCAGTCTCTCAAATGATAGCGGCATTCGCAGATATCTGCAAGGAAAAAAGCCAATCGGGCACGGGAGCGGCTGCAGAATCTCCGCCAGATTCAGCTATTCACATCGGACGGGGATAATGTTAAGAGTTAAGCACGAATCCAAGATTGCACGGCACGTGCATGTGTGTCCTAGTTTGGTTAGTACTAATGGTTGGGGCGCCACCCTGTGGCGCCGCTTGAAAGAAAATTGTGCGCATGTTTTTGTTTAAAAAAAATACATAGAGTTTTCGCCTCCATCTAAAAAAACATCTCAAGAAAAAAAATTCTCATCTTCATCTAAAAAACAAGTATAAAAGAAAAAGAAAAAATTACCACAACAGCTACTAGCGAGTATCACTTTATATAACCCTTCATTTAAAAATATCAGAGGTCCTCATCTCCATCTAAAAATATACATTTAAAAAATAATTCACACCTTCATCTAAAAGAATTGCAAAAGATTTTCACTGCGGCCAACTAGTTTGCGCCACATGACATAGCTGGTTGGCCACCACCAGAGGTCCTCATCTCCATGTAAAAATATATATTTAAAAAATAATCCACAACTTCATCTAAAAAATTGCAAAAGATTTCTCACCGCGGCCAACCAGCTTGCGCCACGTGGCATAGCTGGTTGGCCGCCCCCCCCGCTTAGTATTTAAAAAAGCAT
>NW_024115667.1:0-17139 GCF_003073215.2 Triticum urartu
CGGTCGCGAGAGCGAGGAGGACGGTCTCTCTTGAGAAGGCATTCAAGAGCTGCCTAATTATATACATTCAAAAACTACTTATGCATTTCTTTCAAATTACTAACCAGTGGTGCAAGTTTATTTAAAACAATACAGACGTAGACACTCATACATACACGTATACGTACACTCATCCTTATGAACGCAGACACGCACAACTTACTTATGAGCACCTCTGAGAGACTGAGTCGGCAGAAGCATATTTTAGTGCCTGAAGATAATCATCTTCAGATTGACAAAGTCATCACAGACGCCTTCGTTGTCAATGGGAACATCTCCTCCCACTGAATGCCCGTGTGCACAGGTTGATAACTAGTACTTAATTACGATTGGAATGTCAAGAAATTTCATGGAGAGTATAAACCTTTTTATTGAAATAAAACTGATGCAACCAATTTTGTTGGCACATAGTACCAAATATCATATGGGTTGTTCACCGGTCACCATCATATCAAATATACAGAGAGGCAATTCGTCATCAGTTAACATCTCATCACGTATGGCCAAAATGCTTATCATAATGTGGATGGTTAGAGCAATTAACTTGTTGTGATCTATAATTTGTTTGTATTCTTGTTGTTTAGGCAGAGCGGTTGTGGCATCAGCTGCCTTGGTATAATTAGTAATTGCATGATGCTTGAGTTAATCATATCCGGTTCAATCAAATTACTAGTGTCCATCCAAGAAAATATTGTTGAGTTAATCATGTTGGTCCAATTATTTTTCCTTCAAATTTCTAACTCACATATTAGAGTTCCATCATTAAGACATGGAGGTGGCTGCTTGGTTTTCTGAATATCAGCATTATCTCTTGATCCAAAATTAACCAACAATACTAAGAGCAGAGTCATGGAGGTGGCGGTGGTTACCACTGCCCGTGCTAAAAAAAAAAAACTAGCCTTTGGACCGTCGAAAAGGCACCCAACGACATGAATTTTTTTATCTTGTTCATAATGCAAAATGCATTAAAAGAAATATACAAATGAAAAAATCACCAAAAAAATCTAAAAATGAAAAGTTTAGCCCTTGATCTGGCCTCTGGGGGACCCTCATTAAAGTTTATAATGTGAAAGATGCGAGATCAGGTTCTATTGTTGAACCTGACTAAGTCTATTTGTCACAAAATAAATATGACACAAAACCAGGACATTTTTTCATTTTGTGCTTATGATTTATTTCACAAAAAAGTATGTATAATAAGATCATGTCAAATATTTTGAAATATGTTAGAAATTAATCATATTATGTAAGATTGCATTAAATGTTATTGCATCCATGTTATAGATCTTGTGTGACAAAAAAACTGGTAGACATGACAATAGTCAAATACTAAGTTACGGTGTCCGTTCTCTAATCTTTTTAACTTCTTAATAAGAAACCATGAAAGAGAATTGAAGAGGCTTAAAAACCAAATCTTTTAGCCAACACAATCACACGAATCTCCGCAAGAAAAACACGTTCACAAAAATGCAAAGTTCATAAAGCCTAGGTGAAGTATTGTTTTTCCAGGAGGAGTTAAGCATCAAGAAACTACGTTATAAAATGTACTTAGATGTTCGTGTTTCTCCAATCGTCTCCGTGTCCCTTTTTGGGTGATAGTACTACTTTTCTTTTTAACTGATATCCATACATGTAGCTTCCATATCTCATATAATTCATCTTAAATACGGATGGGTGCTCTAGACATCTAGAAGATGCTAGGGTATCATATATAGATACTCTACCATCTACCAGTGTTGTAGTTTTGTACTACTCATTATCAACTTTTGTCTCTACCGTGTTCAAAAAATAATAATGCTCAGTCATAATTGCGCGTCAACTCTTGTATAGAATACCCTTTTAAATTTTGTAAATTCATTAATTATTGTACATGATCATATCGTGAACGTACTAGATTGCTATATGCACAACTAAGGATGTGAATATCATACATCTCAAAAAAAAAGGATGTGAATATCATATGTGATGGTATATATGATTAAATTTCTTACCGACATCGCTTAATCTATAATTTTTCTTATTTTTATAATTCTTGGATACTTGATATTTCAACGCACCTTATATTTTTCATATATATTTGGTAGTATTATGACTCTAATAAATCTCCTTATGCATATTCTCTTTTTAGAATTTAGTTTACTACTTGAAATTCTTGAGTATCCACGCTATTAATTGTCGAAAAAAAGAGAAGAGGATCCACGCTATTACGTGACATGTGGTGTACAGTGATCCATCGAGAGAAGCGTAAACACGAAACATACGCTTTCACATCGCGAAGGCGTAAGGCCAGGGTCAGCTTCCCTCGGGCACATAGTTATCATTCATTCCCAAATCACTGTGATCGGCGGCGGTAGGGGCGTAGGGCGGCGGCGGCGGAGCCTAGAGGCGAGGCTTGGTGGCGGCGCCCCATGGCAGTCGGACGGAGGGCTCGGGTGGTCGGATTGCGGTGGCGACCTGACTGCGGCCGGTAGTTCGGATTGCATCGTGGCTTCGGTGGTCGGGTCGCGGCGAAGCACGGCGGCGGAGGCTTCTGTGTGAAGGCCGACATGGTCGCAGCCTCCCGCGAGCTCCCCACCCACCTCGGCACTGAAGGTACAGCTCCTGTTTTACATTGCGCATTACTACCGTTAGCAGAGTCGATTTGCTTTGGCGTTGTCGCGAATAAGTAATATCTAGCTAAACTACTCGCGTTGGTAAAATTACTACACCTCCTCTCCACAGTTTTTCTGCGACCGAAGATTAAAATCAGACCCAGCTAAACTGATCCCAAAGTCAGGTCGTAAAACTAAAAACAGTCGGTTGGTAAAATTAAGCCAATCTCTGCCTCTTGGCGTTGTCGACATTGGGACTGGCCATGTGGAAAAATAAGCTCAGAGCCAAATTAAGTTGGTCGACAGCCATGTGGGCAACTACTAATCTCAAAGTTAAATTTAACTAGGCTTGATAGATGCAAACCACCTCAAGGCTTAACCGCCTGCCTCGCTGTTACCTGGAGTAATCATCAGCGATTATGCTATCTAGACTTATGCAGCCAGTCTTCTTGCATCTCTAATTCTCTATATACCTGCAATTGTGCAGATGCTATGGGCGCCGGATGTGGTGACCCTATCTGTTTGCTAGACTTATCTGCAGTAAATAGTATACTCACTCTTTTCAGCAAATACCGCAATAAATGCTTTGAGTACTTGTTTGTTTGCTACACAAAAACAGTGCAGTAAAGGATAAGGATTCAGCCTCCTCAAGTCAGTTGCTGTGTCAAATATGTTCGCTCTATTCAAGAAGTGACACTTGTTTGTTTTTTCAAGGGTTCTTCACCAGTCACCTTCAGATCAAACCTGCAGAGAGCCAATTCATCATAAGTTAACATTCCATCACCGCCGGCCAGCAAACTTTTCATTGTTAATCGGGTGGTTGGAATGATTAATTAGTCCGTAGTACTAGTACGAACCTTGATTTGTCTGTTTTCCTGTCGTTTAGGCAGAGTGGTTGTGCCATGTGCTGTCTCACTGTATTTAATGGTTACTTGATGCTTCAGTTAATTATATCCAATTCAATCAAATTGCTAGTGCCCCTCCAAGAAAATATGTCTGACACCCAGCATGGTGGTCAATCTTTTTCCATATAAATTCTAACTTGCGTGTGAGAGTTCTGTCATTAAGCCATCCTAGGCTGCTTGGTCTTCTGAATAGCAACATTTTCTCTCGTTCTTAAAGTCAGGGATCAAAATTGTACCAATAGTCAGGTTTTAAAGTTAAACAAATATCTGCCTCTTGGCATTGTCGACATGGGATTGGCCGTGTGGACAACTAATCTCGAAGCCAAATTAAGTTGGTGAACAGCCAGCTTTGGACATTACCGTTGCCGCTGCGGCAATGTTTGCTGTGTAGAACATTATCGCTGCGGCAAATTGTTGCAGAGTCCTAGTGATTCTGTTCTGTATTTCCACATAATAGTAGTATGTATCAAATCAGATGCAGCTTAACCCATTCCAAATCAGGTCGTAGGATTAAGATAGTCAGTCAGGTCATGCCACCAAGTTAAACTGAAGGATGAATAAAAATGAGAAACAGTACGTTAAATATAGTGAGACAGCACAGTTACACAGCCAGTTGTGCCGTCCCATTACACACCCAGTTAAACTAATCTTAAAGGCAACATGAGCTGGGATTGGGCATGTGGGTGCGTATGATGGTGCTAAATTACTTTGTTAGGACCCCAGAGCACATGATGGTGCTTCGAGCCTTGCAATGAAGAAGAAGAAAAATGCCAACTTGACATAAGCCTTGTACCTGGTATGGATTCCCTTTACTAATCCACCCGCCCTTGTTAGCTGCTAGCTCAACTCATATCTGCCATTAACACCAACACCTCCACATCACAGCGAGGAAGCAGAGCCATGGAGGCGACGGGGGTGAGCTTAGGGAAGGCCGCACTAGGCGGCGCCTTGAGCTACGCCAGTTCCAAGGTGGCCGAGGAGGTCGCCCTGCAGCTCGGCGTCGAGCGTGATGTGAACTTCATCAGGGACGAGCTGCAGATGATGCAGTCGTTCCTGATGACGGCTGATGAGGAGCAAAGCCAGAACAAGGTGCTCACCACTTGGGTGCGACAGATCGGAGTCCTCGCGTACAAAGTGGAGGACAGCCTCATGGATTTCGGCCTCCACTCAGAGAAAAAGCCATTTTTGGGGTGCATTCCCCGTGACCCAGGTGATCGACGCCGCATCGCCAAGGAGGTGAAGGAGCTGAGGACCAAGGTAGAGGACGTGAGCGACAGGAACTTGCGGTACCGCCTCATCAAGGAGAGATCACGCTCCAAGCTTACCGCAGCAGAGGAGCAGGCCCGCATTGCTGCTACGGCAATGTTTGGCATCAAGGAAGCGAAGCTTGACATCGATAAAGTGAGGATTGCCACCTTCGAACAGGAAAGATCATCAGAGGTGGACCTTTGCAAACTGATTACCAGCAACGCTGTAGACCTTAGGGTGATCTCCGTGTGGGGAACTAGCGGTGATGTCGGGAAGACGTCCTCCATCAAGGAGGTTTATGATGACCCAGAGGTATTGAAGAGGTTTGGATTCTTTGCTTGGATTAGATTGATGCATCCTTTCAATCCACAAGAGTTCCTCTGGAGCATGGTAAGGCAATTTTATGAAAATTCCCGCGATGAGGTTGGAAAGGCAGAACAAGAAACAAGTGTCGGGGCTAATGTTCTTTCCAAGATGGAGAAAATGGATCAGAGTGATTTAATCCGTGTGTTTAATGCACAGTTGTGTAGCAATAGCTACCTGGTTGTCATAAATGATCTGTCCACAATAGAAGAGTGGCATTGCATTAAGAAGTACTTTCCTGACAATAAGAAACAAAGTAGAATCATCGTTTCCACACAGCAAGTTGAAATTGCAAGCTTGTGCCCGGAGAAACCGTACCAAGTTTCTGAGTTAAAGCAGTTCTCATCTGATCAAACTATTTTTTTGTTCCACAAGAAGGTAGATCTTTTTCTTGTCTTGGTTTCTGTTATAAATTTGTTTCTGTTTGCCTATGGATAATTAATTATCGTTTTCATTTCGTGTTTAACTGCAGGATTCAGAGGAGCAGGCCGGCATGGGCAGTTTGAGTGTGGTAATGTTTGAGATCAATGAAGAAGCAATGGATGCTGATGCGGAAATGGAAAAACTGAAGGTGGGACTCCGCCAGCTGGTCGAGATTCTAAATTTAGATTACATGTTTACGGGCTATATTTGGGCTGTAGAAATGTTCGGTAGTTTGTCTCTTTTATCCTCACACACGCACACACACTGAAATTGTACCTAGTCAAATTTGATACCATAAACATCTGTGTATGGAGCTACCTGCTAATCCTGATGCTCAAAGATATTTAACAAACTTAAAAAATGCTGGCAAATAAATTGAGACATGTCGAGACTTGCCTCTCATTAGAATTTATGCTAACTGAAAGCATACACATGAAAATCCTCAATATTTAAAGACATGCAGATAGTCTATATGTGAAAATTTTATAACACAAGTACATAAATTCTGAAAGATCTGTTTTTTGTTCAGGCTATGCATGAGTCATGTTCTGCTGAGCCCATTTCGGACTCAAACAACGCTACTACTACTGAGAAAAACATGGCAATGCTCCCCGGTGAAATACATGAGGAAGACGAAGAACCTAAGAATGCAGGTGAAGAAAAAGTTCATAACTCAACTGCTAGAAAGAAGGCTAATCGCGACAGGACGCTAGCACTAGCTGATGAAGTGCTCTGTGGGCGAGAAAAAGAGACATTTGATATTATCAAATTAGTTGGCCAACCAGACAACAATCAAGGCTGTAAGGTGATCTCAGTTTGGGGAACTGACGGTATTGGAAAAACCACTTTTGTCCGACACATCTACCAAAGCCCGCAGCTTGGTGGATGGAAGCGTGCCTGGGCCACTGCATCACGTCCTTTTAACCATGAAGTACTCCTTAGAACTTTGGCTTTCCAGCTTCTGTATACTATTCAAGAAGATCCTGCCGAATCAACTAGAGAGCAACAGAAAAGCATATCTGTGATGAAACTTAAAGAGCTGAAGGAGGAGCTGGCTCGGTTACTGAAATTGCAAAGGTGTCTTATTGTTCTTGATGATATATCATCCGCTCTTGAATGGGATGTTATCAAATCGTGTTTGGATAATGCTGGAAGGATCATCGTCACCACAAGAGAAGAAAATATTGCTAGACATTGTTCAAGAGTATACAAGAACATCTACAGTCTTGATGGTCTGAAAGATGATGCGGCACTCGACCTCTTCATAAAGAAGGTACTTTCATAATCTTTGGGCCTGTCAGGGCGTTTTCCTCATTGTGTATGGGTCCTGCTGTATTTGGCCTGCGTTGTGGAGAACGCCCCGGCAGGACAAAGATGAGCACACAAGACACCATGTCCATGGTGTAAAGATATTGAACCACCAACCAAGGCCAACAACCGTGATGCCGCACAAAACCTCACTTTTTTTTTACCTCCTGTAAGATATGAGATGTAGGTCTTAGAAAATGCAGAAAGTACTTGAAAATTTGTATTTGTGATTTTTTTTGAATGTATAGAAAATGTTCTTTCACTTTGAATTGTAATAGTCTCCAGGATTACAATGTTTAGTGCTCACCTGAGTGCATATTTGAGTGTTCACGATCGTGCTCCTAGGTACACTTTGAATTGTAATAGTCTCCAGGATTACAATGTTTAGTGCTTACCAAAATACAAGGATATTCCAATGCCTAGTGATGCCAACATATGTTGCGGATTACAAGTTCAATATCCCTTCTAGTAACAAAATGGGAATTTGAACAAAAAATGTTAAATCAAAGGAGAGATAATTCTTAGTAATTGCCTTGCAGAAACCACAAGTTCATATTATTTCATATTCTTAATTTAGCAATGGTAATTCTTAATCCAAATAGTTACCTTTTGCCCATGCAGGTATTCAAATACAACATTGAAAATAATAAGTTGGGCCCAGTTATGAGGGAGGAAGCAAGAGCTACCCTGCAGAAATGCGCTGGACTTCCCCTTGCAATATCAACTATCGGTGAATTCCTAGCCACTAAGAGAAAAACTGATGTTGAATGGAGAATGATGAATGATTGTATTAACACTGAATTGGACATGAATCCTGAACTTAGGACAACAGTTCTTATGAGGAGAACAATAAAGACAACTCTTATGAGGAACTTCAATAGTTTGCCATACCATCTCAAGTTTGCTTTCTTATACTTGTCCATCTTTCCAGAAAATCACAGAATTAGGTGGGGTCGCTTGGTGAGGCGGTGGATTGCAGAGGGATACTCAAGGGATATGCATGGCATGGCTGCAGCTGAACTTTGTCAGACATACTTTGATGAGCTCCTGAATAGGAATATGATCCTGCCAAAGGAAGGGGTAGACCATTACAGTCAGAAAATCAAGTATTGCCAACTTCATGATATCATCGGTGAAATATTCATCTCAAAGGCTAGGGAGGAAAACCTTGTTTTCACACTGGAGGAAGGATGCTGTTTGAGCGACACAGAAGTTGCAATACGTCATCTTGTCATAGGCTACAACTGGAAAAGGGATGAAAGTGTGTTGCCAAGCATGCTAGACTTGTCACATGTACGGTCATTGACCGTGTTCGGAGAGTGGAGACCCTTTTTCATATCCGATAATATGAGGTTCCTCCGGGTGCTCGACTTGGAAGACACATCAGGGTTAAGAGATCATCATCTTGATCAAATTGGGCAGCTTCGTCACCTCAAGTACCTTTCTCTACGAGGATGTCACAACATTTTATGCCTGCCTAGTTCCTTGTGCAATTTGAGGAACCTCGAAACACTGGATGTTAGAGGTACACGTATTTATGAGTTGCCAACAACAATCACCAATCTTCAGAAGCTCCAACACCTCCGTGCAGATGGTTATCAGAACAGTGATAATGTCAAGGGAGAGGATGACATAGTTAACAAGTATGAAGGTTACACCGATCGTTTCTCTGCATGTCAAACATGTCATCTTTTCTTGAGACCACACATGTTAGATGCTGGTTTGAACAGGCATGACATTTTCAATATATGCCGCTTCAAGAAGGTAGACGTAGGTGGTGTTGTACTTCCTAGAGGGATTGATAAATTGAAGGCCCTTCACGCACTAGGTGTTGTCGATGTTTCTCATAGAAATGGAAAGGCAACTCTAAAAGAGCTTGGAAAGCTTAGTCAACTGCGTAAGCTCAAAGTTGCTGGCATGAGGTACAGAAACAGCACTGAGTTATGGTCTGCCATTGCTGGTCACAATCAACTTCTATCTTTGTCAGTTGAAGCAGAGGAAGAGGGCTGTCAGTTAGATGGTTGTTTCAGTGAGGGTTTGGTGCCACCGAGCAGCCTGGAGAGCCTCACTCTCGTTGGTCATCTAGTCAGTGCAACAGAATGGACCCATAAGCTTCAGAATCTCTCCAAGTTGGTGCTAGAGAGCAGCAGATTGGATTGAGATGATGACATACAAACCATCGGGTTTCTACCAAAACTTGCAGTTCTACGCCTGAAATATAATTCGTTTATTGGGACACAGCTCTGTTTCGAGAGATCATATTTCCCGAGTCTTATGGTTCTGGAGTTCGATGGATTAAACAGCCTGGAGTGGATGCTGTTTGAAGAAGGCGTAATGCCTAAGCTCGAGCTGCTACAAGTTGGTGGGTGCTCAAAGCTGAATGCATTCTCCGGGCTGCCAGGCCTCACAAGTCTCAAGGAAATTCAGTTGGCTAGGCATGGTGTCCCTGAAAATGTGACCAAACAGGTGCAGAAGCAGGTGGCGGAAGTGCGTGGGTGCAGTGGCAGACATGGTCTGCCATTGCTGGTCACAATCAACAGGTCAGGGTGAATATTATTGTTTGTGTATATCTCTGGACATGTATGTTTCCATCCGATTGGTGTTGTGTACTTGCTCCTGCATTATACAATACTGTGGGGATTGTGACTCTGGTACTACTAGATACCGTTCGTATTTGTATGTGTGCTTGCTTGTTTATCTTTACTGATTGCTGATTCATATCAATACAAGTTGCTATGGCCAGTGAATTTAATTTAAAAGACAAAGGATACCGCAATGCTGACATCTGAAGATGCCTGTTCTCCCAATTGAATTTTAGTATTTCATAGCTGTTTCTCTGGTATAGTCTGGTGGTTACTCCCAGCTCTACTAATCTGTGGATTTACTTTTTCATTTTACATTTGGTTGAGATAGAAAGCTTTCCAGAATTACTAATTGATGTATTTGTTACGTAATAAAAAACGATCTTGCATATGCATGGCACTGGGCCGAATACAGCAGTACTAATACATAGCACTTCCTTTGATGTCCTTTACATTCATAGAAAAATCACTGCTGAGTCACTTGTGATGCATTTCCTTTGTCGTGGTATCACTGAATGTGATGCAACACCATATAAACATTGATTGCAGCCAAGATAAGACTTCCGCTCTCGAAAGCGCCTTTCTGCTCCCGAGCTCATTTGAGCTCGGTGAACAGTAAAATCGAAAAAAAATCAAAAAAATTCAAAAAATTCCAAATTTTTTTGGGAGAAACATTGACAAAAGTTCTAATTTCTTGCAAAAATTCATCATGAAATCACATTCCTGTAAAGCGTGGCAAAAAAACAAATTCAGTGCTCCAAAATGCTTTTGAAAGTAGCTTTTTCAGAGTACTGATTTTGTTTTTTTTGCCACGCCTTCTAGAAATGTGATTTCATGGCGAATTTTTGCAAGCACTTAGAACTTTTGTCAATGTTTCTCCCAAAAAAAAACTGGACTTTTTTTTAAAAAAATTGATTTAGTTTTGATTTTACTGTTCACCCGAGCTCATTTGAGCTCGGGTGCAGAAACTCTGCGTCCCTTCCGCTCTTCTATTTTTCAAGGAAGAAGAATACATAGCACTGCATGAGTCATAGCTCTAAAAAGATCAGCAAATATCTATTAACTTCCCAGTTCACAAACTTATGACTGATTCTCTGAAGTAGGGTCATTCCAGCCATAATATGTACTTCTTCTGTCGGGGTTTATCGCCCCCCTTGTAATTTGGGTCAAAATTTGAGTTTATTCCAGATTTATTTAGGCATCACTTCAGTTTGAACGTTGGACCACTGAAGTATCAAACTCTGTCCTCGTGTATGCTGTAGCATCAGTCTGAACATTGACGTCCAAACTTGTTATACATCCCATATGTTCTCAACAAATAAAAGTAAACTACATCAAATGGATTGAGCAAAATATGATGGCGTCCATTGCACTAACACACATGTGTCACCAGCCGTCACTTATTTCACACACGACATAAATTGCGAAACTCCTTTGGCCATGTATTTGAGACAAGAAGTTAAGGTGCTAACTGGGAATTGATCCGTACCCCACAGCCTCTGTGTGATTTCTTCCAACGAAGCCACACATTATATCTCTGGCTGTCCTGAAGTTATGGCTCCATTCCTTGTAAGATCAGGGGTGTTTCAAGTTAATGATTTTCATTCAGAACTTTCAGACAAAAGCGAAGTAAAAGCTGGAAGGGAAAACTAGTGTTAGCACGCGTACCGTACGAAGCCTCACATCATCATCTGCTGTTCTACTATCTCATTACCATCCGATCTTCTCGCTTGAACTTTGGACACATGAATATCCAGAACCTCTTTAATTTTGCAACTGCCTCTGCTCCACCGATTGAAACTAGTTCAGGAAACCAACTGATATCCAATTCCTTAAGTGATGCAAGATTACTGAGCCAAAGAATGGATGTTACGCCCGGTCATCCACTCATGTTCAGTGACACAAGGGATTTGAGGTTTTCTATGCACCCAGGGACACATGCAGAGTAATCCCCACATTCCGCCAATGTGAGAGTTTGGAGAGATGATGGTAACACCAATCCTCTTTGCCAGTTCAAGATTGGGCATTCACTAACACTCAATTTTTCCAGACAACGAAAATTATGAAACCGTGCTGTTGGTAGTGATATTAAGCCCTTGCAATACATAATACGTATTCTCTTGATGGTTGGTACATAATCTGGATGCAGAAAATTGTCAAGGCTTGATAAATTTTGGCAGAAAAGTAACTCCAGCTCTGTCAGGGACCGAGAAATACCAATGCTATCATCAATCTTGTCAAGCAAAGCGGGTATCTCGTTTAAATTTATGTTCTGCGGCTGAAAGCAGATTGGGAGAGAGAGACCTGGATAATCCTCAAGTGTAGAGATCTGGGACTGGTAAGGGGTTGCAGAGCTCGAAGCACTTCTATTGAATTCTGCTCCACGATTTCAGACCTGGTAGCATCTGACCACTGCAGCGTCAACTTGTTAAGATATTTCTTCTTCTTCAGTTCTCCTTCTGCTGCATGGTCCTTACTTAGCATATGAGCATTACTTATTAATATATATCCACGAAACTGGTTCAAATTTTTTATTAATATAAGTCCTTGTGCCGGCTTATCGGCTAGATCAGTGCTACACCCAAGATGGTATGAAAATCCTTATGTTTCAAATCTCCGTAAATTGCTCAAGTTACCGAAATCTTGGCAAACTTTCTATCTTGCATGTTTTGAATTCTAAAATCTGCAGATTATAGAGCCAACAGAAACTTGAAGGATTGCTTTCATAACGGTTCAACCGATATAGATCTTCGTAGAATATGTAGGACCCAATATGGGCATCCAGGTTACGCTATTGGTTATTGACCAAAGAGGAGTCTCGGTCATGAGATTTGTGCCGGCTTGCTGAATTCCAGGCAGGCGTCATGGTGGATTCATGTGAATGGTAGCAGTCTTGGATGCTGTGAGCGGATCCTCCTGATGTTGCGGTGTGTTGGAGCCTGCATGGGTGGGTGGACCGACAATGGCCATGGGAAGTCTGCTGGTACCTGGTGGTGTTGCCGTAGATTTGGCGGAAGCCGGGGTAACAGCAAGCATGTTGCTGCTCTCATGTGAGCCCCGACTGACGACTTTCTGAATCTGCGGAACATCGTCTAGCTTGCAGGTTCACGCCTGCTCCATGTCATCCTGGCGACGTGGCTTGATTGCTTGTTTTGGCTGGTGGTTGAGTGTGTTGCCGGTGCATGGATGATGAAGCACTGGTTGTTTGCATCATGAGGCGGCAAGCAGATGGCATCTTGTGTCTTAGGAGTTCGTTGCATAGATTTAGGTACGGCTTTGTGTGGCATCTAGATCGTCGGCCACAATTGGTGGTTCCGCATATTTACACCGTGGACACGGCGTCTTGCGTGCTCATCTTGGGTCTACTGGGTCTTCCTCCTCATTATATAGACATGGGTCATGCCGTATTTGGCCTACTTGGTGGGAGGATACACCTCGATGTGTGCCTTTGTCGATGGTGTGAGGCTGTGAGCTGGTGATTTGCCGCCGTTGATGGCCGCTGTCTTCCCTCAAGTTGGGGCAGCCCAACTTTGCCCCTCTTTGCGGAGCTAGTTTGTCTTGTCCTGAGACATGCTCCCTCCGTTCCTAAATATAAAGTCTTTTTAGACATTTCAAATGGACTACAACATACGGATGTATGTAGACATATTTTAGAGTGTTGATTCATTCATTTTGCTCCGTATGTAGTCACTTGTTGGAATCTCTAAAAAGACTTATATTTGGTAAAGGAGGGAGTACGTTTTGGCGGGTATATGTCACACTGGATGTGTGTGGAAGGCATTAAGCCCATTGTTAGTTTGGTGGAGTGTCAACTGTAATGAGCGCCTAGCAGTTATAACATGTTGTCCTTTCTGTTGGTTTTTGGTTGTAATGGCTTGTAAATTATTCCTTTCTATCTATGCAACATGTTGCAATACTTTCGCGCTTTGTTGGAAACAAATTTGAAGAATTAACGTATCAATTTTGTTGCACTCAAAATTTGTTCCCAAATGCCACAGAAATTCAACAAAGATTTTCTTGATATTGTAATTGGGTATCTCCTTGGAGCAATCAACTCACATTCATTCTTGCCCTGCGCAACGTTGTTTTTAAATGTTTTGCCTCCTTGTGCGATTGTGTCAGTTGCAACATCAGATGTTCTCACTATACCTAGGCAGTGATACTTATTTGTTTATCGAAAGTTGGTGAAGTAGCTAAATTACTTTTTTAGGAGCGATTACTTTTTTCCTGGTATTGTTTGGAGGTAAAAATGTGCAAAGTTCTTAAAAAAATGTGAATGCACAAAGTAGTTGAAGATGTGTATTTGAGACTTGTTCAGATTTTTGTAAGTACAGTTTTTTTACTTGGAGTATCTCTTGGGTGCGTTTGAATTGTCTCAATCATGCTCCCAGGTGCAAAATGTTAGTTCCAACAAAACTGTTAGGTCAAAGGTGGAGAGGTATTCTTCATAGTAAATTTATCATTAGCCTCAGAGCTTTGGCTTCCTGAAACCACAAGTTGAAGATAGGACAAACAAGTTCATGCTATTCATACTCTTAATTTAGCAACAGTAATTCGTAATCCAAATATTTAACTTTATCAAATTATGTCCATTGCAGGTATTCAAGAACAGTATTGAAAAAAATGATTTCGCCCCAGCTATGTTGGAGCAAGCAAGGCTTACCCTACCAAAATGTGATGGACTTCCCTTGCAATATCAACTATCGGCGGATTTCTAGCCACGAAACCAAAAACTGCTACTGAATGGAAGAAGATGAATGATAATATTAGCACTGAATTGGTGATAAATCCTGAACTTAGGGCAATAAAGACAATTCTTATGAGGAGCTATGATGGTTTGCCATACCATCTCAAGGCTGCTTTCTTATACCTGTCCATATTTCCAGAAGACCACATAATTAGGTGGGGTCGCTTGGTTAGGCGTTGGATTGCAGAGGGTTACTCAAGGGATATGCATGGCATGAGTGCAATTGAACTTTGTCGGAGGTACTTTGATGAGCTGATGGATAGGAGTATCATCCTGCCAGGGGAAGAAATAGACCAGTACAGTAGGAAAAATAATTCTTTCCAACTTCATGATATGATCCGTGAAATATGCATCTCAAAGGCTAGGGAGGAAAACCTTGTTTTCACGCTGGAGGAAGGATGTTGTTTGAGCGAAACACAAGGTGCAATACGGCATCTTGTGATAGGCAGCAACTGGAAAAGGGATAAGGATGTGTTGGAGAGCATGCTGGATTTGTCACATGTACGGTCATTGACCGTGTTCGGAGAGTGGAGATCGTTTTTCATTTCTGACAATATGAGGTTCCTCCGAGTGCTTGACTTAGAAGACACATTGGAGTTATGAAATCGTCATCTTGATAAAATCGGGCAGCTCCTTCACCTCAAGTACCTTTCTGTACGAGGATGTCGCAGGATTTCATGCCTGCCTAATTCTTTGGGGAATTTGAGGCACCTTGAAACACTGGATTTTAGAGGTACACGTTTAGGTGTGTTGCCAAAAACATTCACCAATCTTCGGAAGCTACAGCACCTTCGTGGAGATTCTCTTTTCTTGAAACCACAAGTTTTAGATGCTTGTTTGAACAGGCATGATCTATTCAATCTGTACCGCTTCTCTGGAGGGATTGCTAACCTGAAGGCTCTTCACACACTAGGTAATGTATTTGTTTGTCGTGGCAATGGAAAGGCCACTGTAAAAAAACTCGGAGAGCTTACTCAGCTGCGTAAGCTGAAAGTGAAAGGTATCAACGACAAAGGCAGCTATGAGTTATGGTCTGCCATTGCTGGTCACAGTCAACTCCTATCTGTGTCAGTTGAAAGTCAGTTAGGTGATGTACTAGATGGCTGTTTAGGTAAGGGTTTGACACCACCAATCCGCCTGGAGAGCCTCACTCTGGATGGTAGGCTAGGGAAAGCAACAGAATGGATCGGTAAGCTTCAGAATCTCTCCAAGCTGGTGCTGGAGCATAGCAACCTGAAGCAAGATGATGATGCCATACAAGTCCTTGGGTTTCTACCAAATCTTGCAGTTTTACGCCTGAAGACTTGTTCGTTCGAGGGGACAAAGCTCCATTTCCAGAGCTCATCTTTCCTGAACCTCGTGGTACTGGAACTCTATGTATTAGAGAACCTCCAGTTGGTGCAGTTTAAAGAAGGCACAATGCCTAGGCTCGAGCTGCTGCATGTTGGTGGGTGCCAAGAGCTGAATGCATTCTCGGGGCTGGCAGCCCTCAAAAGCCTCAAGGGAATTCGGTTGGAAGGTAGTTATCGGACTCCCGTCAGTGAAACATTGAAGAAAGAGGTGGAGAGGCAGGCAGCGGAGCATAATTAAGAATCAAGTCAGAGTGAATGAATCTTACTGACTAAACTCTGCGCGCGCGCGCGCGCGTGTGTGTGTGTCACTCTCTCTGCGTGTGCACACGTGTGTGTGCGTGTGCGTGTGTGTGTCTCTGTCTCTGTGTGTGTTTACGCGCTTGTATCCCCCGAAAGTGGAATAGCGAACTGAAGCAAGATGATGCTATACAAACCCTTGTGTTTCTACCAAATCTTGCAGTTCTACGGCTGAAGAAGGGTTAGTTCATGGGGAGACAGCTCCATTTCCAGAGCTCATCTTTCCCGATTCTCATGGTGCTGGATCTCAGTTGTTTAGAATATCTCGAGTCGGTGGTGTTTGAAGATACGATGCCTAAGCTGGAGCTCATACAAGTTGGTCTGTGCTGGGAACTGAATGCAGTCTCCTGGCTGCCAGCCCTCAAAAGCCTAAAGGAAATTCAGTTGGACTGTAATCTACAAGAAAGTGTGAAGGCAGTGGTGCAGAGGCAGGTCGCAGAACATATGAAGCAAGTCAGAGTGAATCTTCTTGACTAAACATTCTGTTAAACATTCATACATGTGTATTCTGTTAAACATTTCATACATATTTATAGTGAAGACGTTTGCTCACAAGCGGCTAAATTCAAATTTAATTTCACAACTCGTTCTGTCACCTGACTTTCTTTTACCAACGGCATGCGGCAATAATCAGAACAAAAGGCATCATGCAGACAAATCACAAATAAATTCTAAGACCAACATACTACGAATTACAGAAAATTTCCGGAACCTATGACCGAACCTTTGAATCCGGTTCATTATAATAGAGCACGCATCAACCAAAACTGCAATTCGACACATGCACATTCTCCATTGCAACGTGCTCAGGCCAATGATCCTAATCTTGAATCTGAAGAAATGATTTACCACCTGTTCTAAAACTTAAAATATTTCTTCATCTTTCTTCGATGATAAACCGCCTTCATTAACTTTTCGTGTGTCCTCTTACTCGCATTCTGCATGTGCATCCTTATCTCATAAGGCGGCCCTTACAACTAAGCGAGAACAATTGAAACAGAACACACAGGCGTGATGTTGAAGGGAATAGAGAGCCGAGCACCTCTGCCATCGTGTTGCCGAAATCCTCCTCTTGATGCCTCAGCTTCTCATGAATCCTCCCGTGCTTCCTGTACCTGACATTTAGTTTTAATCAAGCAATTCTTGTCCTATACACGCAGTACGGACTGCATGAAAGAACAACCAGCCAGCTAAAACTGTCTTTCTCCTTTGTTCTTCAGAGCAAAACCATTGGATGAACCACTTTTTTTTTTTGAATTTTCAACCGGGGGGGGGGGGGGGGGC
>NW_024115668.1:0-9212 GCF_003073215.2 Triticum urartu
CGCGACTCCATCGACAGTCGGTGAGTGGGTAATGGACTCGGGAGCCACGGCACACATGGCCTCCGACCCCGGTATGCTTGAACATCTCACACCTTCTCCCTCCTCCTCCGTTGTCACCGTGGGCAATGGTTCCACCTTGCCCATCTCACACACTGGACACACATCTATACCTTCCTCCACTCGTTCTCTTTTCCTTCGCAACGTCTTGCTTGTCCCTCATATTGTCAAGAATTTACTTTCAGTTCATCGCTTCACAATTGACAATCTTTGTTCTATAGAGTTTGACCCCTTCGGCTTTTCTGTGAAGGATCTTCGCACCAAGGCCGTGATTCTTCGCTGCAATAGTCTCGGAGACCTCTACATCTTCCCATCATCGGTCGTCAACCACTACACCCATGGACTCCTTGCCAGCACCTCCATCGAGCTTTGGCACCGTCGCTTAGGTCTTCCGGGACGCGACGCCATGTCCCACCTTCATAAGAACTCTTTTATTTCATGTAATAAAGCAGCCACGCATATTTGCCATGCTTGTCAGCTCGGCAAACACGTGCGCTTGCCTTTCGCTAGGTCTACTTCAATAAGCGCCGAACCATTTAAGTTGATTCATTGTGATCTTTGGACTTCTCCACTTTTGAGTAATTCCGGTTTCAAGTACTACCTTGTTATCGTTGATGATTTTTCTCATTTCATGTGGACCTTTCCTCTCCGGAAAAAGTCCGATACCGCGGCGATTCTTCTTAATTTTGTTGCTTACATTCGCACCCAATTCTCACGTCCTCTTGTTGCCATGCAAGCTGACAATGGGACTGAGTTTATCAACTCCACGGTCACCTCATTTTTCTCGACTCACGGCATTCACCTCCGTTTTTCATGCCCCTACACGTCCGCCCAAAACGCAAGGCCGAACGTGCCATCCGCACGCTCAACGATGTCACTCGCACCCTCCTATTCCAATCCTCCATGCCTCCATCCTACTGGGCCGAGGCTCTCGCCACGGCAACATATCTTGTCAACATCCGCCCCTCACAATCCATTGGCTTTCAAATTCCCTACGTTCGTTTCTACGACGCCAAGCCAAACTATGCCGTGTTTTTGGTTGCTTATGTTACCCCAACCAGTCCGCTACGGCCCAACATAAACTCGCCCCTCGGTCAACTGCTTGCGTCTTCTTAGGATATCCGTCTAACCACAAGGGTTTCCGTTGTCTAGATATATCTACCCGGCGAGTCATCATATCTCGACATGTTCTAGTCGACGAGACGATTTTTCCTTTCTCCTATTCTGCCCAACGCCCTACGAACCCCCTGGCCGAGCTTGATTTCCTTGTTGACTTGGCCGCTTCACAACACACACCAGCCAGCCCTGTCCTACCCAATGTGCATGTGCATGCCAACCCCTCCACACCGGTGCGAACCACACCAGCGAGTACCCCGCCAACCCACTCCCCATTAGCCCGCACCTCGCCTGGCTCTTCCATGCGCTCACCGCCTGGCTTTCCTGCGCGCCCGCAACCTGCTATGCATGCCAACCCGCAACCCGCCATGCATGCTGATCCACAACCCACCATGCATGGCGGCTCCCCATCTACTCCCACGACGGATCGGCCCACTTCTTTTCCTGGCCCGACCTTTCCTTCCACTCGCACGACGACGCCGACGCCCTCTGACTCCTCCACTAGTCCATCCCCGCCGGTCGTGGTGCACCGGCCCCCTTCCCCGTCCAACACTCACACCATGGTAACTCGTGCTAAACGTGGCCTCTTTCAGCCCGTTGACCGTCTTAATCTCTCTGCGACTCACTCCACTCCCTCTCCTATTCCAAAAACATACCGGGGTGCACACCATGACCCGCACTGGCGTCGTGCTATGACCGAGGAATTTGATGCTCTTGTCACTAACGGGACGTGGTCTCTTGTGCCACGTCCTCCTCGTGCTCATGTTGTTTCAGGGAAGTGGATCTTCAAACATAAATTCCACTCGGACGGCAACCTTGCCCGGTACAAGGCACGATGGGTGGTACGAGGTTATTCTCAACAACAGGGCATTGATTTTGATGAGACATTCAGCCCTGTTGTTAAGCCTGCGACGATCCGCATCATTCTCAGCCTTGCGGTCTCTCGGTCGTGGCCAATTCACAGCTCGACGTCAAGAATGCTTTTCTCCATGGCACTCTTGACGAGGAGGTCTACTGCCAGCAGCCTCCCGGCTTTGTTGACGCTCGCTGCCCGGACTACGTGTGTCGCCTGCACAAGTCTCTTTACGGCCTTAAGCAGGCCCCACGCGCTTGGTACGAGCGGTTTGCCCTCTTTGCACATCGGCTTGGCTTTGTCGCTTCCAAGTCGGATGTGTCTCTCTTCATCTACAGGCGCGGCACCGATCTCGCTTACCTCTTATTGTATGTGGACGACATTGTCCTCACTGCATCGACGGATCAGCTCCTCCGATACCTGACACAGCAGCTCCACACAGAGTTCGCCATGACAGACCTCGGTTCTCTGTCATTCTTCCTTGGCATCTCTGTCACTCGGACATCCTCAGGCATGGCCCTCTCTCAGCGACAGTATGCCTTGGAGTTACTTCACCGCGCTGGCATGGTTGACTGTAACACCTCCGCTGCTCCCATCGACACCAAGTGTAAGCTCTCGGCTCAGGATGGCCCTCTTCTCTCCGATCCCACCGAGTATCGGAGCTACGCCGGTGCCTTGCAGTATTTGACACTCACGCGACCAGACATTGCGCACGCAGTTCAGCAGGCCTACTTATACATGCATGCACCCCGAGAGCCTCATATGCACTTGGTTAAGCGCATTCTCCGGTACATAAAGGGCACCCTCGACCTCAGCTTACACCTCTCGAGTTCCTCCTCCACAGCACTTACAGCCTACTCTTACGCTGATTGGGCTGGGTGCCCTGATACTCGACGCTCTACGTCTGGCTACTGCGTCTATCTCGGAGATAACCTTGTCTCTTGGTCGTCTAAACGACAGACCACCGTGTCTCGCTCCAGTGCCGAGGCGGAGTACCGTGCGGTTGCTCATGTTGTTGCTGAGTGTTGTTGGATCCGTCAGCTTCTTGGTGAGCTTCATCGCCCTCTGACGTCTGCCACGGTTGTCTTCTGTGACAACGTTAGTACTGTCTACATGGCCTCTAATCCGGTCCAGCATCGTTGCACCAAGCACATTGAGATTGACATCCACTTCGTTCGGGAGAAGGTGTCACTTGGTGAGGTCCGGGTTCTTCATGTGCCATCCTCGCATCAGTATGCTGACACCATGAAAAAAGGATTGCCCTCACAACTCTTCCTTGAGTTTCGCTCCAGCTTATGTTTGCTCCCCTACGACGCACAAGCTGAGGGGGGATGTTAAAGTATACCTTTTTTTCATATCACATGTAATAGGAAACTAGCACAATATCCCACCGAATATTGTATTCTGATTCGGCTGAGGATTTGCTTTGATTTACCTTGATTACCAAGGCATGTACTCCTATATATTGTGAATACAAGGCAGCCCCATGTGTGGCGTGAATCACACAATCCTATTCTGTTTCTCGTAGAAGAGGAAGTCGAGGTTGAGCAGCATGAGGAGCTAATCCGCGTGGATGAACACACATTGCGATAGTCCATGAGTTGTTGTCAGAGACGCGACTAGCTGGAGTTCCACTAGTTGTGTGCGCCGCTATGAAGTCGGATCTAGGAGATTTCCTGGAACAACTTAACTTGGAAGAAGAGGAATTCGATGATCTTGTTATTGATGAGGATGATCCTGAAATCAACGAAAGCGTCAGATGGCTTGCCCTAGCTAGGGTTCACACGGACAAGTCCCTCAGCCAGACTGCTTTCTACAGGGAGATGCGCGCGGCGTGGAACATAGCCCAGCCGGTTAGGTTTCGACCGGTTGGACCAAATCTGTTCGTCGTTCAAGCCTCCTGTCTTGGAGATTGGGAGCGCATGCTTGATCAAGGACCATGGCTGTTTCGGAATATGCTCGTGTTGATGTGCCCATATGATGGTTTTACCAAGGCAGAGGAGGTACCTATGACCTTCATGCCAATCTGGCTTCAAATTCACAAGCTTCCTGAAGGTTTTTGCAAGGAGAATATTGTGCAACATCTACTCCGGAACTCGGGTAAGATCTTGGAGATGAGGCTAAACGGAAACACTAGAGGGGATTATGTCAGGATAAGAATACACCATGACATTCGCCAGCCTCTCACAAAATTTGTTAGCATTGTTCGAGGCCATGAAAGGCAAGTGTTCCTGGTGCGTTATGAGAAATTGGCCAGATTTTACAGCATATGCGGCTTAATTGTCCATGAGTACAAAGAATGTGGCAATGGCATTTATGAGGAAAAGGATAAGAAATACGGGGCGTGGTTGTATGCTGATGGCCCTAATAGACAACGTCGGGAGGACAATCCGGTGCGAGGAGGGGCAAGGCAGTATGATGCTACACCCAGTAGACTAAGGCTGGCATGGGGGCGGTTGACCCTGATATTCTAGATACAGCTACAAGTCCCTCAAAGTCTGGCCATACTTCCATGCAGGTGGATCCGGTGGCCAGGAAAAGGTTAGCTATGGATGGTGTGAACTCTGATGAGGTGCTTGGTGCCCAGAAATCAAAGGAGGATGTTCCTGCGCTGACCCTTGGTAAGGGAGAGGATGATGGGACCAATTCACCTAGCAGTAGTAGTGGAAGCAAGCGAGCAAAAACTAGTTCAGACGGTGTAGCGGGCGAGAAATCGGCGGCCTCCTTGAGGGAGGACCGCCGGGCACAATGAGTCTGTTATGTTGGAACTGCCGGGGGGGACCTCCAGACAGTTCGCGAGGTTTTGGCCCTCTCTAAAGCCAATTCCCCGGGGCTCATTTTCTTATCTGAAACTAGACAAGCCTCAAATAAAATGGAGCGACTTAAGTGGAGACTACAGATGAAAGGTTTTGCGGGAGTATCAAGTCAGGGTCTTAGTGGAGGCCTTGCTCTTTACTGGGATGAGAGTTTGCAAGTTACAGTTCTTGATGCATGTGCACGGTATATAGACGTGCGGATAGTGGATGCTGCGAATGATAAATCTTGGAGGACAACCTTCGTGTATGGCGAGCCGAGAGTGCAGAATCGGCATCGTACGTGGAGTGCTCTATCTGATCTTAGGGCAGTTTCTGTTGAACCGTGGTTAGTGTGTGGAGATTTTAATGAAGCTATGTGGCAACATGAGCACTTTTCTCAATCATAACGGTCTGAAAGTCTGTTAGCATGTGAATTGTGGGATCTTGGTTTTAGTGGCGTTCCTTTCACATACGATAATGGCCAGTTTGGAGACAGGAACGTACGGGTCCGTCTTGACATGGCTTGTGCGAACAAGGCATGGAGGGACTTGTTCCCCCTCACGCAGGTGATTCATCTTGCTACTTCCTGCTTGGATCATGCGCCGGTACTAGTACGTGTATCTTCATCACCACCAAGAACTAGGCCGACATCTCGATATGAGATCATGTGGGAGAGACATCCGGGCCTCTCCTCGGTTGTGGCAGAACGCTGGGAGCGGAGCCGGCTGGCGGGAAACCTCGGTGCGGTCCGTGACGCACTGAAAGAGATGATGAACAAGCTGCGATCTTGGAGCAAAGAGAACTTTGGGCATGTCATATCTGAATTGGAAAAGCTGCGCGCGGAGTTGGCGGACCTACAACTTCATGACGCTGACAGAAACCTGATAAAACAGAAGATGCATCAACTAGATGAACTCCTCTATAGGGAGGAAATGCTTTGGCTTCAGAGATCTCGAATAACATGGTTGAAGGAGGGAGAACGAAATACGACATATCTCCACCGTCGCACAGTGTGGCGGGCTAGGCGGAACTATATCCAACGTCTACGGCGTGCGGATGGTACATGGTGTTCTGTCCCGACGGATATGCAGCGAATGGCTACGTCGTATTTCAAGGAGGTGTATACAAAGGACCCAACCTTGACGCCGGAGGTCGTTTTGGAGAGTATTAATTGCAACGAAGGTAACCCAAGGTATGAACGATATACTATGTGCTCCGTTCTTGGAGGAGGAGGTGTCCGATGCTTTATTTCAGATCGGTCCCCTCAAAGCGCCAGGGACGGATGGTCTCCTGGCGAGATTTTTTCAACGAGATTGGGCTGTGTTGAAAGCTGAAATTACAGCTGCTGTGCTGGAGTTCTTTAGGTCAGGTGCTATGCCAGACAGTTTCAATGATACGACTATTGTTCTTATTCTGAAAATCCCTTTCCCCAAGGAACTTAAGGACTTTAGACCGATAAGCCTATGCAATGTCATTTATAAGATCGTTTCAAAATGTTTGGTGAATAGGCTAAGGCCAATGCTGGCGGAGTTAATATTGGGGAATCAGAGTGCTTTTGTCCCCGAAAGACTTATTTCGGATAACTCTATAATTGTGTTTGAATGCATTCATCATATACAGTCGCTGAAACAAAACAGGCCAGCGGCGTGTGCTTACAAGCTTTATCTGTCAAAGGCATATGATCGTGTCGATTGGGATTTTTTGGAAAATGCACTTCGCAAATGGGGATTCGCTGAACAGTGGATATCATGGATTATGGTGTGTGTCAGATCAGTAAAATACTCTGTCAAATTCAATGGACAATTGCTGGAGAGTTTCTTTCCTTCAAGAGGACTAAGGCAAGGTGACCCTTTATCACCGTTTTCGTTTCTCTTCGTTTCTGATGCTCTTTCTGCTTTATTGTCAAAGTCAGTGGCTGAAGGTGCCTTAAAGGGGTTAGCAATTTGTCGAGGGGCACCAGTTATATCCCACCTGCCTTTTGCGGATGATACTATGCTGCTATTTGAGGCTTCCGGCCAACAGGCGCACATTGTCAAGGGGCTGTTGAACACTTATACCTCAGCTACGGGTCAACTCATTAACCCAGAGAAGTGTTCCATCCTTTTCTCAGACAACTGCTCTGCTGTGGTGGTAGATGATGTCAAGAGTATCCTGGAAATTAAGCAGCAAGTGTTCGAACCTAAGTATCTCGGCCTTCCTGTTCCGGAAGGAAGAGTGCACAAGGGACAATTTGAATCCCTACAAGAAAGGTTGAGGAAGAGATTAATTGATTGGAGTGAACAATATGTCTCAATGGGCAACAAAGAAATCTTGATCAAGGCAGTAGCGCAAGCAATACCTACATATGTTATGAGTGTATTTCGGCTACCGGCCTCTGTGTGTGATGACTTAACACGTATGATGAGACAGTATTGGTGGGGAGTAGAGAATGGAAAGAGGAAAATGGCCTGGCTCAGCTGGGAGAAAATGATCTTACCCAAGGATATGGGGGGCATGGGTTTTAGAGATATGAGGGCGTTTAACCGGGCGCTTCTTGCAAAACAAGCCTGGAGGTTGCTTGAAAGTCCTGATAGTTTATGTGCTCGTTTGCTACGAGCTAAATATTATCCCAATGGGAATCTGCTTGATACAGTCTTCCCTTCTGGTTCGTCTGTTGTATGGAAGGGAATCATGTACGGTCTCGATCTTTTGAAGAAAGGGCTCATATGGCGTGTGGGCGATGGTTCACTAATCAGAACGTGGAGGGACCCATGGATCCCGAGGAGAGATGACTTCAAGCCAATCACTCCAAAAGGAAATTGTAGATACAATTGGGTAGCGGACTTCCTTGATGAATCAGGTGCATGGAATATGGAGATGCTACGGCAATACTTCTGGGATATGGACGTCCGGGAGATAGTGAAGATCAGGACGTCACCAAGCCAAGGTCAGGACTTCCTGGCATGGTTTCTAGAAAAGAGTGGAGTGTTCACGGTCAAGAGTGCGTATCATTTGGCAGCTGAGAGCCATGTGGAACACGCTGCAGGCTCATCTAGCAATAACCCGAGTGGCCACAGGTCCATATGGAGACGCGTATGGGATGCTCGGGTTCCACTCAAAATGAGAATAATGGCGTGGAAGGCCGTGTCGGGTGCTCTAGCAACGAACCACTGTAAGAAATATATGCATATCTCAACTCGAGATACTTGCCCGCTCTGTGGTACAGAAAAGGAGACCAGTTTTCATGCGCTGGTCACCTGTGATTATGCTCGAGCAGTGTGAACGCAAATGCGGTCAGTTTGGAACCTTCCTGATCATCAACTGCTTCGAGACACGGGAAAGGAGTGGCTCCTGAATATTCTTATGAATTGTACTGATGAAATGCGGGATTGCACTATCATGTTAATTTGGAGGATCTGGTCGTTGCGGTCGGACATGGCGCATGGCAAAGATGTTCCGACCCCGACGGTGACGGCTGAGTACCTCGAGAGTTACATGCACTCACTACACTTGGTGAGAAAGTACTCGACGGAGGAGATTATCAAGGGGGAGATGGTGGTACACAACGAGGATCCGGTCAGGCCGCGTGGTGAGACACCGCGGCTGCCATGGCCGCGACCGGCAGAAGGCCAAGCTGCACTTTCGGTCGACGGGTCATTTTCTTCATCGGATGGGTCTGCAGCAGCGGGCATGATACTAAGAAGATACGATGGTACGGTAATCTTTGCCGCATATCGATGTATCTTCAATTGCAATGATGCGCTGGAGGCGGAGCTACATACAATAATGCAAGGAATGGCACTATCAATCCAGCATTGTGATCTTCCCATCATCGTCCAATCCGACTCCTCTCAGGCTCTGTCAGCTCTGACAGGGGAGAGCCTTTCCCGCTCGGCTTATGGTCACTTAGTAGCTGAGATTCGTTATCTCATGGGTGAAAGAGAGTATTCCTTCGAAAATTAAACGAGAGCAGAATAGGGTAGCAGATCGTTTGGCTATGTATAGCCGTACAGAAAGTACTACAACTGTATAGCATGGACGGGGACCTCTTGTCACTTAATTGTAACTCTATGTTTATGGAATAAAACTCTTTTACCATCGCAAAAAAAAAGTTGTGTGCGCCCAGGTTGCTGATGCAACTGTTCACGGCGCGCGCGCCTGCCACCCTCTCGCCACTAGGACACGTTGCTGCTTCGCCGCGACGCTGTCGTGGTCTACCATCACCACAAGGTCCCTAGTGAAGCCCGACTGCTAGATGCTCTGTGCCACCGCGATGGTGCCACACATGTAAGCGTCCGGCGAGTGCAGCACCGTCGTCGTGTACGCCACCTGGCCACCGTGCATGTCATGGAGCACCCGGTCGTCGTCGCTGTGCTCCGATATAGGGCAAAAGTGGCGGGGGGGGGGGGGGG
>NW_024115669.1:0-12065 GCF_003073215.2 Triticum urartu
TGTAGGGAATTTACACTATAATTCTTGGACTCATACACTGTAATTCTTGGTAATCGGCAGTGCAAGTTCACCAGTTTTTGCAATCACTGGTACTTGCAGTGTCATTTCCTTTGTCTACACAGTGTGAAGGCTCTGATTATTTTCTGTCTTCTATTTGCAGCCTTGTTTTCGTATGATACTTCAGCACTGAATTTCTGTCAATTTCTGAATGTTTCAAGATTAGAGTGTAATTTCCATGCTTTTGTTGCCACTGTAATTCTTGATTCTAGACTTCAAAGTTTCACAACTGCTAGCGATAACATATTCCATAGTTTCTTGTTGTTTCTAATTTTTGTGTCTAGTTTCTCTGATTAGTTTCTTTTACATATTTTCCATGAAAGAGGTGAAGCGGGTGAAGGGGTTGAAGAATTGGTGTTGAAATAGAAGTGTTCCTGACCTGGGGATCATTTGTTGATTGATTTTCCTGGGATCTCCCTCAATGTTTGGCTGCTGTTCTTCATTCTTGCTGTGGTCCAGGGGGTCGCAAGCTGATGGGCAGTTCGCTGTGGTCCAGGGGGTTTGTGGCCCAGGTTTAGTTGAAACTGGGTTAGAGCTTAAGCTGACCCGTGTTTTTTAAGAAAAACAGATCATACAGTAGATGGGTTGGGTGCTTTTGGACATATAGGTGGATCTGTTTATACATCAGGAAATTTGAATGTTGCCGAATTCAAAAACAGTCAAACGCTAAATAGACAGTCCCTTAATTTAATCGAGAAATTGCCTATTTACTCAACACTTCTTTCTATCTGATCCAGGAGTGACATGCACACAGGCTTACCGGCGAGTCGGGTGCGCGCATCGACCTGTACCATCTGACCGACCTTGTCAAGGCGGGCCGGTGGGACGAGGCCATCGACCATCTCTCCTGCTTCCTGCCGTGCGACCTTGCTCTGGGCGCCCACGGCCGCGTCCTCCTCCACTTCCTCCGCGTGCACAAGGCCGTCCACGACATCGTCTCCGGGGCGCCCGAGAGCCGTGCCGTCTCTGCAGCTCTCAGGATATGCTTCACCAAGAATTTTACCATCAACCACGCCATCACCAAGCTCCGCACCATCCTCTGGTCCCTCCACTCCTCCAGCGGATTCAGGTACATCACTATTTTCTGATCTACTCCAGAGTATTAATAAACCCATCATTTCTTCTGAACCTTCTGAACCAACTATGAACCAGTTTCTGAATTTTGTACTACATGTATTCTCTTCTGGGCTAATAGGAGGAGAATTCCCTAAACCAACTAACTCTGTGGGTGTCAGCCTTCAGATAAATGATTTTCATGCCTGACAACTCTTCAGATCAGAGCAATACAAAAGAAACTTTACACCTAAGCAATATTCATGCTCAAATGTTGTATTCATTCATGCATGAAGGGACTCCCTGGACTTTGGGCGCGTGAGAGACAAAGCGGCGTCCACTGTCGTTTACTTGGCTTATCAAACTCCAGAGTTGAGAGAACATATGAAAGAGGCGCGTGGCCCAGCGGAACCCCACAATGTACTCCCCATTGGCTTCGGGTATGCTAGTAAATCATACATGATCAGTACCTATATCAATCCTTTCTTGGCTAGTGACCATCAGTTTGATCGCCTCATATGAAATCTTTTGCTAGCTTCCGTCCAAGGCGCCATGTGAAGCGAGGCCCCATCCCGGGCTCTGTTCTTGTCAAGCACTATCTTCATAAGAGGAGGATGTATGTGCATCAGCATAACCATCTTCAGTTCTGCCTTTTTCTTTTTATCATCTCTGATGGCATTCTATTCTATTCACACCTGCATATGTTTCTTGCTTTGTGCAGGCTTGCTTCTTCGATATCAAGTCACTGTGAAGGGTCAAGTTCTGGTACATTATCCTCATCACAAATATCTTAGGGTTGCTCTTATGCAAAAATAATAATAATAAAATCTTTATGCATGCTCCCTGTTTGTCAATAATAATCCTTTTTCCCCCTCTCTCAATGGCAGAATCGTTAATTAAGGCAAAAGAATGGATGGTGGATCTTGTTGGTAACACTTTTTCTTTGTTTAGGTGTTGGCAACTTCATCGCACGCTAGCAACTAATAAACTTTTGCTGTCTTTCTTAGATTCATATTTGGAAGCTGGTAAGCGGCATCAAGGGTATCCACTTCAATATGTTTGTACTCCAATGGTACACAAAGGTAGCTTCAGATTCTTTTAGGCAACCAAATATTTAGTTTACTCCCACTTCAAACTGAAGATTTAATTTAGCCTGATTTGCAGAAAGCCTTTAGTTTAGTATCTTTCCAAAACAAAAGAACCCTTTAATTTATAATTTTTTGTGTACTGCAAAAGGTTTATGTTAGCCTACCCCAACTTGTTTGGGACTAAAAGGCTTTGTTGTTGTTGTTGTTGTTGCAAAGGGTTTATGTAATGTCATTGTCTCCACTTCCTGTGTTGCTACATTAAGTTTGTATCGATTGACAATAATAATACCTTTATCCATATTGATCACGTCTGCACAATCTCAAATCAGTCCTCAAAAAATAGAATGAGGCCATGCAATGATGATCGTTTTAACTGGTTCTTTGCTCTTGCCACACCGATTTGTTCTTGTTGCTGTTGGATTGTTGCATTAAGTTTATTCTTAGGGTATTCCTGTTATGTGCCCTATGCACGTGTAGTACATCGTTATGCTATGTTCTTCCACTCCCATTATTGTTTATGTGCCCTATACACTTGCAGTACACCGTTTTTCTGAAGTTAGCCTCTGTGTAGTAGCCGTTGCAGTACACCATTTTTCTGAAGTTAGCCTCTGTGTAGTAGCCGTGTCATTTTTTGTGGTGTTATTTGCACTTCGCCTGCCAACCTGCTACCATTTCTTATTACTGAACTCTTCGCAGGTGCTCCTGTTGATCCATTCTCGCGGAGTAATCTTGGTACATTCAGAAGTCCGGCTAGAAATCCTGGCATGTCATCAGACACCGATTTCGGTAAATTACTTGAACACCATCAAGCGTTTCCCAACCAGGGCAAAACTTTAACTGAACAATTAATCCATGCAATTGTTAATTGTTACTCCAGATGTACAAATTAAAAGGCTATATGCCTCATTGATATTTTACTGCGTGCCCTATAACTTTTGTATATGTGCATTCATTGTCAACAATTTTTCTTTTTGCAATGGCAGACTTGTTAGTCCTCAAGACAAAGGAATGGGCGATTTACCTTATAGGTAAAACTAGATTATTCTCCGTGCGTCTTTCATTTGTTTACCATTCCTGTTCATACATACATCAACCGATGTGTTTAACTTTCTGTTACAACAACACCATCAAGCGTTTCCCAACCAGGGCAAAACTTTAACTGAACAATTAATCCATGCAATTGTTAATTGTTACTCCAGATGTACAAATTAAAAGGCTATATGCCTCATTGATATTTTACTGCGTGCCCTATAACTTTTGTATATGTGCATTCATTGTCAACAATTTTTCTTTTTGCAATGGCAGACTTGTTAGTCCTCAAGACAAAGGAATGGGCGATTTACCTTATAGGTAAAACTAGATTATTCTCCGTGCGTCTTTCATTTGTTTACCATTCCTGTTCATACATACATCAACCGATGTGTTTAACTTTCTGTTACAACAACAAAGCCTTTCAGTCCCAAACAAGTTGGGGTAGGCTAGAGTTGAAACCCATAAGATCTCAAAACCTGGTCATAGCTAATTTCCCCGCACCGCTCTCTTGACATTATCGCATGCTTTAACCTTCTGCTATGCACCGCCGCTTCTGGCCTGTGTTTAACCTTCTGTAATCAGTAATATTTAGTAGCTTGATTACATACTAGCAACTGATGAAACTTACCATCTTCAGATCAACGGCTGGAAGCTTGGCCGGACCTTAGTCAAGGGCATGAGTATCCATTTCGATGTGTCAATAAGGATGGTAGGTTGTTTCAAAAACATTTAGTTTCGTCGCTTGTATCTCCCCTTCCTACCTGGGATTTATGTTGGTTGTCACAAGTTATTACATCCTTTGGAGCGAGTTTGCAATTGTTATAATATTTAGTTCAAGCCATTTCTCACCTAAATTCCCTTAAATGTTATCTCATTTTCCTCACTGGATTTACAGAGATCACAGCAGTGTAGGATAATTCTCTGCAAAATTAGACTGAACTAATATTACTGCCTTTAGTTTGGTACTATTGTGGGCTACGTTCCTTTGTATCTTCTTTACAGTCCATTGCTCTCACCGCACCAATTGTGTTGCTGCTGCTTTTGAACTGTTATGCTAGGTTTATGCTTAGGGTATTGATGGGCTGTGACGTGTGCACACATAATACCTTGTCATGATTTGAATTCTCTCACACCATTATTGTTTGGAAAAGATTCCTATGCACATTGTTCTTACTGCACCGATTATGTTATTCTTGCTTGTGAAATGAGCTGCTAGGTTTATGCTTTATGCATTACTGTGATGTTTGCACACTTAATGCGTGTCATGATGCACAATCATCATTCAATTTCTACCACATTTTGTCACATTCTGTTCAAGAAAATGCAGAAGTTTTCTGCCTCAGTGCACAGCCTCATCAAGCTTGAGGTTTTTGTTTACACTTCATCCGAATTGTGGGTATCTGCTGCCATTTCTGAATTGTAACTGCTGAACTCATTGCAGGTTTTCCAGTTGCCCGAATTTCGCAGACTATCCCTGTTACCTTGGTGGGGCATGCTAAAAGTTTTGCACTTTCATCACTAACAAAAGCAGGTAAATTAGTTGGATGCCTTCGCATTTTTCAAACCACGAGGAAATCCCATATCAAAATTGCACCTGCAATATACGCGTCACTGATAATGATATTTGATTTTCCATGCTTCAGTTGCATGAATTTGGTTTATAACTGGCCATTCTTCTTTCCGAGTCTTTGTTTGATGCTTTTCTTCAACTCTTATGGTGAAGTTTACTGAAATGCATTGCCATGTTATTCTTTGATTTCATCATACATCATTCCAGCTTGCATTTCATAAAGGTTTGCATTATGGACGTAGTTTATTCTAACCGAGTCTCAAGTCCCTATGTTTTCTTTTTCATTTTTGGTGTTTATGTATCTTTGCGACAGATTCCTAACTGCTAAACTTGTTGCAGAAGTTCCATCCTTCATTCAGGTGCTCCATCCTTTGGAAGGTCCTGCTAGAAACTATGGGATCCCACCAGTGACAAATGCAGGTAAACAGTTAAGCATTGAGTACCTGGCTACCTGCCGCGATTTCTAACTGCTGAACTCATCGCAGGTGGTCTACCTTCACAGGCCATGTCTGCTATCTTGGCACCTCCTTATGACCAGTTCTTGATTACAACAGAGAAAGATGCAGGTAAATTGCACTTTCTTCTCTAAACATGAACGAACCTCCATCTACCGCCGTTTCTAACAGGTGAACTCATTAAACTCATTACAGGTGCTCTGTCCTCAAAGGCCATGTCTGCTATCTTGGCATCTCCTTCTAAATATATCAAGGCAAATGCAGGTAAATCACACGTTCTTTTCCCAACATGGACGAACCTCCATCTGTCGCCATTTCTAACTGTCGAACTCATTGCAGATGCTCTACCCTCAGAGACTATGTCTCCTATCTGGGCATCTCCTTATGAAAACTCTCTGGTCTCGACAATGACAAATGCAGGTAAGTTGCACGTTTCTTCCAAACATGGAAGAATCTCAATCTGCACAATTGGTCCCTGGAATTTTGTTGTTTCTTGACAACAACAAATGCACTTTTCAATGGGTTATATGAATGAATGATAATAATATTAAATATATTGTCAGACTAGTTCATTCGGTCTCTTGTGTGCTTCTATTTGTATTACTCCCTCCGATCCATATTACTTGTGTAGCTGAAATGGATGTATCTAGTGACAAGTAATATGGATCTGAGCGAGTACTTGTTTTTTGTCGTTGTAGAACTTGGAGCAGTTTGGCGGCTTCTCTTAATACAGGGGATGTGTTACTGTTTCGCAATGTGCACAAGTTTTTTGTCGGCTGTCAAACTTGGAGCAACAACACATTTTAGTGTAATGGAGATTTGTTGTTGTTTTGAAATGTGCACAAGACACGTTTTTCATCTTTTGTGCTTGAAATGTTCGTTGTTAATGAGCATTAAACATGTAATTGAGAGTCTTAAAGGGGTATTTTGTTGTGATAGTACTGAATCCATTAAACCTTAATGCTATTATAATTCCTGGCCAGGTACACATAAGCATTTGAGTCAAGAACATTGCTATACTGAGAATGTTTGCCAGGATTTCAGCCCAAGGAAGAATCCAAGGATGGAACTGACAACTGTTGGGCAAGGCTTTAATCCGAAAAGGCAACGGACAACTCCAGTAAGATGCTCTGATGCTGAAACTGGTGCTTAAATTTTTTTTGCGAATACGCATGTTGCGTATCATTCCATTGATAGAGGGTACAAATTACATGGTGGCGATCCTCGTATAGAGTACACTAAACACTAGAAGGCGCATACAGGGACGCAAATGAGCAGAAAGAGAGGGGTTGCTCGGCCCCAAGTTGCACGAAAATAAATAAATAAAATACAGTGAGTAAACAGTTAGCATGCAATCTTATATTATGTGGTGCCATGATATTTGAATAAACAATTAGTTCTTTACATGATATATGTAGCAACAACAAGATGTGGTCCACAGAAAACTCGCTCAATGTATTTCACGTTTCAAGAATTTCCAAGTTCCTTTACAACATTCTTGAACAGTTGAAGTTTCTAATTTTAGAACTAAATACTTGGCATATTTGGTGGTGGATATGGGTGCTTCATAATGTTGAGGGCATATTTACTTCGTTTTTAGTTGATGCTTATGTCAATTAATATAGACGCATGATTATAAATGTTTAACTCTAGCATGGATATCCTACTAAGGTACACTATTATGAATTGTTTTACCGAACATCACAATGGTCCCTGAGGTGTCGTAGAGCTGTATTATCAGTAGTATACTGTACTAAAACTTCACTGCTAACAAGCCACACCACTATCAAAATTGTAGCAATAGATCAAACTTAATCAAAATTACAATCCTTGTGTCTAAAGTACTGGAGAGATCATTTGATTAGAGTACATCTTTTCATCACAAAGATGAAAGTTTATAATCATGCACATTGTTTCATGAATTAAATGGAAAACATGTCATAGCAGAGTAATGCGTGGGCGATAGCAGTAGTTGCAAGTATTTTACAATAGTCCCCTCTAAAAGGGCCATAGTTTTGTTGACAATCCGTGCATTTTACAACACGATGTTGTATGCACTTAAGAAGTACTCTGTACTAGTTATCAGGCAATCTTGTTGCACTATGTGGCATCACCCTATTAATTGCTGTCTTGGACATTGCTAACAGGTATAATACTGTTCGAGTGCAGGCTTCGCTGATTGAAGGTAAAGCTGAAGGTCACCTCACACCATGTTCTTGAGTGGTGGGATCGACTTCACTCATGGGGCTTCTATCTTTGTGAAAAGACGCCCTGATACTGTTAGTGGGCTTGTGGTGCTGCTGCCCCCAGCGTGAACTTTGTTGTTTTTATTTTTTGTGAACCTATGTTGTGCGTTCCGATCGTACTTTGAACTATGTATTGTCGCTACTTGAGCCAAGTTATGTCTTTTCTTTTTGTGAAATTTGAGTCGGCAACGTGTTTTTTCTAGGAATTTGGCTTAAAATTTGACATCGTTTTTTACTTGATTTTCTTGTTTGCTAGCTTACTAGTGATTTCTGGCACTGGGAATTGGAGTATGTTTGTGTAAATTGTGGTTCACAACATATTTGTTGGTGGTGTTATTGTGGATGCAATAGGCAAAACAAAGAACAGATGGGAGGAACTTGAGGATGCAATGGAAGAGTGGGAGGAACGCTTCCACCAGCAGGCCTAGGAGTGGAAATGAGGCATTCATTGGCATGAGCAAACACCAAGCTTCAGCATTGATAGGGTTAGTGTGAGAGCTTGTGTTGATGATGAAGTTCTTAGTTGCAAGTGTCCTGATGTTGTGTGCTGTTGGTGTTGTTTTCATTCTGAAAACGTAATGTACTGCATGTATGTGTTGTTTAGGTGCCAGTCAGTACCGTTTAAGTGTACTTTGGTTTTTGAACTTAATGGATGGACCTGATGTAAGACAAAGTTGAAGTTGATCATGTCATGTATGAACCTGCTGTATTTTGGACTTAATGATGCGCTTGTATCATGTTTATCCTGTAATGTGAAATATATGCAGTCTTTAGTCTATTATGGAAGTGGCTGATGAAGTTTATTTCTGTCAAGATTATTGAACGATGAAGCACATGTATGTGAAGCAGATCGACTACCTTTGACCCTGTTTGTTTGAGCTTCAATTGGATTCAAATTTGCTTCACTGACGAAGCTGATTTGAATCAACTTAAGATTTGCCACAAAAGCACATCGGGACATGCTTCAGGGAAATACGCTGAAAAAGGCCCGAATCAGATTCCAACTTCATTGGCAAAGCTAATTCAAAATAGTTGTTTGTTGTAGATTCAACTTTTCAAATTAAGGAATGCCTCTACATGAGCGGTAGTATCGCTCCTGGTATTGCATCAAAAGTACTGGTCCAGTAGTACCGCTGCATGCGGTACTACCACCATCTGGTGCTACACGGTAGAGAAGGTCGGCACTGCCGGACCTGGAAAGAGCCGGTAGTACCGCTCCATCAATTAGATGTACCGCTCAGGCCTCTCTTTCACACGCATTGCATTGACACATACCCTTCTCTCCCCCCTCCCTCTCTCCCATGTACACACGTACACTTACGACTCTCTTGCACAAACCATCTAGGTCGATGTTACACACATACACTCTCATTCTAGGTGGAGTACGTACACGAAGTGTTACATCCCAGGTTTTTTCAAATCTGAAATGTTTTAAATTTTCACAAGGAATTAAAAAAATTCTAAGAAAACCTATGCACTAGTAGAAAAAGGACAATTTGTCCCGGTTCCAGAGGCCCATTTGTCCCGGTTTTGGAACCGGGACTAAAGAGTCGGGACTAAAGCCCAATACTTTTAGTCCTGGTTCGCCTACGAACCGGGACAGATGGGGCTCCACGTGGCCGCTGCGGCTTGCCCAGGCAGGAGGGCCTTTTGTCCCGGTTGGTAACACCAACCGGGACAAAAAAGCATCCACGTGTCAGCAGTTCAGGGGCTGGGGTTTTTGTTTTTTTTTGAAGAGGGGGGGGGGGGGGTTGGGGGTTTTGTATGGTTAATTTAGGGGTTTCATATATTGTGTTAGCTAGCTAATAGAGAGAAGTGACCTCTCTTATCTCCGTGCTTAGTCGACGCTACGTACTATACGTATAGAGAGAACTCACTACACGCCAGCTAGTAAGCAAATGAAGGGAACCATTAAGTACACAAGATCGTCATGAACATATACAGATAGAAGTGATCGACCTCCTCCTTCTCCGAGAGATTAATCGAACAACAAGTTTTCGTATATCTATCCGACGCTACTAGCTACATATATACAATATAAGATCTCTTACAATCCCTAACATCTGAAGTCAAGTTCCACATGGTATTCTCCGGATTTATTGATGACGTAGTCAAGAAAGAATCCTGCGATTTCCGCTTCAATTGCTTTTATGCGATCTTGTGGTAGGAGATCATCCCGCATCTACCAGATCTAAATCGAAGAAGAGGTTCAATACATGTGTATGAATGAAACTCAACACAAATGATGGTAATAAAATAAAATTGTGAATAGTTTTGCTTACACACTTCATATTGTTTTTCAGAGTAGCCCCGCTTATTCTTGGCCGTCTGGTTGTAGATGAACTCGCAAACGTACTATCCACAGAAATCATTCCCTTATTCCTGCCACAACCACTTACAAGAAATAGAGGTCAATCAAACTGATAAGCAAACATGCTAAAGGGTATTGATGAAACTAGCTAGAATCAAAATGGGAGATGCGTGGAACTAGGTAGTAGTACTTACTTTCGGGTGTTTAAATTTCAGCTCGGTCGGCAGTCCCGGAGAAATTCCAGTGAACTCTTTCCAAACCCTGCCGGACAAAGAAAATAATTACTTGATATCAGGAAATGAACAAAGTTGCCGATATGGTGCGATAATGATCGATTGAACCTACTTCTGGAGCATCTCAGTCATGTTCGCATAATCCTCGGGATCTTTTCGTCTCGAGTCTAAGACGGTTACTAATCTCTGCTCAAGGTTAATCTCTAGGAGAATAAAGTGGTAGCTGCGCACGCATGCATAACTAATCAGTTACATTACTATAACCTCGAGTAATAAGGGAAACCGAATGTGCACAAGACAGTAACACTCACTTGAAGTTGTAAGGAAAGAGTATTTTATCTTTGCTTTGATTTTTGAGCAACGGTTGCAGCAAGTTGTCCTTAGTTTCTGTGACTCTGTTTTAACCGTCCATTCATGTATGAAATTTGGGTTAATGAACCCAATGTCATAGATTTGTGCTTTTCTGCATTCGACGATCTTCAATCTGTATAATATAGTGAGGATAATTATATATACATGCAATGAAAGAGCTGAGCTATATATATAGAGACTTAATTACAGAAAGTAGTCTTACAAACAGTAGCAAGCCATGAGTGATTTGTCGAGGGCCTTTAGATTGTAGAACTGGAAAAACTCGTCAAAATCAACAGTTAACAGTTCTTGTCCAGTGAAGTCGTGGTCCTCTTTAATTCTCATCGACAAAGCATCCTTCCCAGACTCCCTGCAGGTTTTCATGTACCATTTATGGAATCTTCGCATCATCGTTGTTAGAGGAGGACTTCCATCTTTGACGAGAGGCTTCTCGTACTAGTATTTGAATTCGTCCACCTCCATTGTATCAAAATGTGCATCGTCGGGTAGGTAATCACCAGGATTGGTACCGGGCAACATCCTCGGGAGATTTGCGACGATGTCGCTAGACACCTTGAGCGGGGGGCACGATTGGTTCTCCTATTCTCCGAGCTGGGGATTTTTTCCCACTTCTTCGATCTGCTAACCTTTTGTCACTTGAAGTAGTTCCTGACCACCGCACATCTTCATATGTCTTTTTAAGACAGCGGAGATGGTTGTCATCCGGCGAGGGCGGTGGTGGTCACTTCAGGGCATTGATAGTGCGTTGAACTTTTACGGAATCTATCTTCTCCTCTGGAGGTGGATGTTTCATAGCTCTTAGCGTTTCAAAGAAGTCCTTCACATAGGCTTCACAGATCTCCACGTTTTCCTCCATGGTCCTCTCGTATGGTAACTTCTCTAGAGGTTTGAGAGATGGACCGAATCTGTATTGCCTCCCGCCTCTGGCTGTACTGCTAGATGCCGGAGCAGCCGGAGCGGCGGCAGCTGTATTCCTTTGTTGCTTACGAGGCGGAGTGCTACGACGTGCCGGAGCAGCCGGAGCGGCGGCGGCTTTCTTCCGCCATTGCTGACGAGGCGGAGGAGGAGGCGGACTGCTCGGATGCGCCAGAGCAGGCGGAGAAGGAGGCGGAGTGCCGCCACATGCCAGAGTAGCCGGAGAAGGAGGCGGACTTCCCTGATCACTCGCCGGAGAAGGAGGAGGCGAAGTGCCCTGACTCGCCGGAGGAGGAGGAGGAGGAGGCGGAGGCGTCCAGTTCGGAAGCTTGATGTGCTCCTTTCGCCATAGACATGGAGTCTTCAGAGCAAGACCCAGCTGAGTCTCCCCTTCACTGGTAGGGTGGTCAAGCTCGAGCTCCTCAAATCCCTCCGTTATTTCATCCACCATCACAACATCATAGCCTTGTGGAGTCGGAAGGCAGTGAAAAGTTGTGTCGGGTTCAGGAGGTGCAACAGAGCCAACTTGTTACGCCCTCGATGCGGCTATATCTCCCACGTGTCGAAGCATGACTTAGAGGCATAACCGCATTGAAAGCAATGTCGCAAGTGAGGTAATCTTCACACAACCCATGTAATATAATTAAAGGGGAAAGGATACATAGCTGACTTACAATCGCCACTTCACACAAATACATGAATAAAGCATTACATCATCCAAATACAATCAAGG
>NW_024115670.1:0-18538 GCF_003073215.2 Triticum urartu
GCTTTCGCTACTTGGATCGGTCGGACGTGAAGACGTACGACTACATCAACCGCGTTGATATAATGCTTCCACGAACGGTCTAAGAGGGTACGTAGACAACACTCTCCCCTCTCGTTGCTATGCATCACCATGATCTTGCGTGTGCGTAGGAATTTTTTTGAAATTACTACGTTCCCCAACAATCTTCACAGCCCATTAGTCCGTCCCATAGATAACAGGCCAGACGCCCAAGGACCCCTTAGTCCAGGACTCCCTCAGCGAGAGCTCCAAAAGAAGTCGAATGACGTACTATCAGGACCGCTGAATGATGACGCAACAGTAAGACAACACGAGCTGCACTTGCAGATTGAGAGACTCCTTGAACAAGAAGTATATTGGCTTCAACGAGGCCGGGCAGATTGGCTCACATGTGGAGACCAAAATACAGATTTTTTTCATAGAGCTGCTAATGGCCGACGGAAAAGAAATTTCATTAAGAGGTTACAGAAAGATAATGGTGAGTGGATTGAGGATCAAGAACTAATCAAATCTCATGCTAAGGATTACTTCTCGAATCTATTCACATCCGGTGTGCTGGAACCGGACTTTGATGTCATAGAGAAGGTTAAGCCGAGAGTTACTGATGCCATGAACGCCGAACAGAATAAACCTTACACTCGCGAGGAGGTGAAAAAAGCTATGTTTAATATTGGTGATTTGAAAGCACCCGGCCCGGATGGTTTGCATGTTGTGTTTTATAAAAGGTTTTGGCATATCATAGGAGAGGATTTGATATATGAAGTGCTACTGGCTGTGAACTCAAAGAAAATTCCAGAGGGATGGAACAGTACCACTATTGTTCTTATTCCGAAGGTAGAAAATCCAGATGTGATCACATAGTTTTGGCCTATTAGCTTATGTAATGTGGTATATAATGTGATCTCAAAACTCTTAGTTGGTCGTCTTAAACATCTCCTTTCGGATATTATGTCACCACATCAAAGTGCTTTTGTGCTGGGACAACTTATTACGGATAATTTCCTTGTGGCATTTGAATCTTATCATGCTATCAAAAGGAAGACCAATGGACAGTACGGTACATGTGCTGTAAAACTCGATATGCATAAGGCATACGACGGAGTTGAGTGGAGTTTTCTGGAAAAGATCATGTTGCGACTGGGCTTTAGTATCAGTTGGGTGACCATGATAATGGAATGTGTCAGGTAGGTAAGATACCAAGTCCAGGTGAATAATATTTTATCTAGCTATTTTGTTCCTTCCAGGGGCTCAGGTAGGGAGACCCGCTTTCACCGTACTTGTTCTTGCTTTGTGCTGAGGGCTTGTCTAGTCTGATACAACATAAAGAGGATGTGGGTAATTTAATTGGAGTTAAGGAGTGCCGAGACGCCCCATCAGTTTCACACCTTCTCTTTGCAGATGATTCCCTTATTCTGATGAGAGCTGACGCTGCAAATGCCGCGAGCATTCGGAGAGCACTAGATGATTATTTTGCGGCTTCGAGGCAGTTGGTGAGTGAGGCCAAGTCGAGTATTTTTTTCAGTCCTTGTACCTCTGTTGATACTAGAGTGTAAGTGTGCACAACTTTGAATATTATGGCAGAGGCTATCACAGATAAATAATTGGGCTTACCACCTATTGTTGGAGTTGAAAGGTCAGATTGTTTCCAGCATCTCATTGACCGAGTACTGAGCAGAATTAGAGGTTGGAAGGAAAAATGTTATCAATACGTGGCAAGGAGGTTTTGTTGAAGGCGGTAATACAAGCTATCCCGTCTTATGCTATGTCGGTCTTTAAGTTGCCTAAGAAAATATGCAATAGTGTGACTACAGCCATGTCAAAATATTGGTGGGGAGATGATGATCTTAAACAACATATGCATTGGTTCACGTGGTGGAAAATGTGTGTCCCCAAAGAGAAGGGAGGCATGGGATTCAGAGACTTACATTGTTTCAATTTGGCACTACTGGCAAAGCAATGCTGGAGGTTGTTATGTGAACCAGAGTCCTTATGTGCTAGAGTGCTACGGGCCAAATATTTTCCTGATGGAGACCTTCTTAATTGCAGCCTTAAGAAAGGGAGCTCATATACTTGGCAAAGCTTGTGGAGTGGCATTCAATCTTTCAAGAGAGGTCATATATGGAGGGTGGGTGATGGGTCCCAACACTACTAGAAATCCCCATATTTCCGACGGTGAAATATAATAGCCGACGGGCCGTCGGTTATTAGAGTAATAGCCGACGGTAGTTCCAATGGCCGACCGTTATTGCCAACTCACAAGTATTACTACCAATAGCCGACGGTATACTAGATTGCCCGACGGTAAAAATCCAACTCTCGGATATCCAATTAAATGCCCGACGGTTCATTATAATGTCCAACGGTTTTTGCTACACCCTCGGGGATTACATGTAATGTCGGACGGTGAAATTTAATAGCCGAAGGTGAAAAATAAAACTCTCACCTATTAGTGCAAATGGCCGATGGTACATATGTGACTCTCGGTTATTTGGAAAATACCCAACGGGAGATAGCAATAACAGACGGTTAACTTTCACTCTCGGTGATATGCTTCAATGGATGACGTCAATAAACATGTGGAATGACCAATAGTAATTATATTCCAGATAATTCAAGATGATACATTTCTCTGTAAGTATTAAGCAATAGCTAGTATTCTAGAGTGTCTACTCACAGGCTATGTATCCGCGCATAAGCTGATTTTATATACAGAAGTATGTATAAATTTCACACTTTTAATTGTTGACTTGCAAGTTCCATTGAGAAGTTTTATCTCTATATCGGTAATTTATTACTCCGGTTGTAGATTCTGCAGGTCGGAGGGGTGTTGGGTGCAGGCTCTACATCGGGGGAAACCCTTGACCAATGAGGCCGACCACGATGTTGGTGACACCCATGGCGCTGTTTTCCTTCTTGTGGGCAACATCGAGACCTACACCCGGCCCTCCGCCTCTTGGCCGCAGGCGAAAGCCCAAAATCTCCGGATTGGGCTACGGCGGCACATCGGCGTTGCTTTCTTCTTGAAGGTGCCAGCTTGGAAGCTCTTTGTGGTCAGGGCTCAGTGCGGTGGTGGTCTGCTGGCCTTCAATAGTGTCCATGCTCGACAGCTGCGGTGGGTGTTTGGGTCTTGGCCGGAGACGGTGGCGATGTATGAGTTTCCTTTAGGGGTGAGCTCGCCACGACTATTGTCCTATCCTCGGCAATTGGTTGCCCTGTCCATTCATGCTCGGGGGTGAGTTGCTCTGCCTGCCGACAGGACGGCGTCCTTCGATCCAGGACGAGAGGGCAGGGGTGCCCTCTTCGGAGGCAGCGACGGGACAACAAGTTTGACCTTGGGAGGAAGAGTGTGGCTTTCGTCCGGCGGTGAATAGCTCCCTTGTCGGAGTCGTTGATGACATGATCTGAGGTCGTCGTTGTTCCGTGGAGTTGTGTATCTCGTTGATTCATTTTCCATTTCTTGTTGTATGGCCGGTTGTAATTTATAGTTTTCTTTACATATAAAGCGAGGAGAAAATCTTTCTCGGTATAGCACACACATTCAACTATAACTTTATATATGCATACCAATATACTCCCTCCGTCCCAAAATAAGTGTCTTAAAATTAGCATAAAGTTGAGACACTTATTTTGAGACGGAGGAAGTATTATTAAATAGAGCTGCTATAACATATAAAGTAGTGATCTAAACGCTTTTATATTTCTTTACGCCCTCTTCGGAGGCAGCGACGGGACAACAAGTTTGACCTTGGGAGGAAGAGTGTGGCTTTCGTCCGGCGGTGAATAGCTCCCTTGTCGGAGTCGTTGATGACATGATCTGAGGTCGTCGTTGTTCCGTGGAGTTGTGTATCTCGTTGATTCATTTTCCATTTCTTGTTGTATGGCCGGTTGTAATTTATAGTTTTCTTTACATATAAAGCGAGGAGAAAATCTTTCTCGGTATAGCACACACATTCAACTATAACTTTATATATGCATACCAATATACTCCCTCCGTCCCAAAATAAGTGTCTTAAAATTAGCATAAAGTTGAGACACTTATTTTGAGACGGAGGAAGTATTATTAAATAGAGCTGCTATAACATATAAAGTAGTGATCTAAACGCTTTTATATTTCTTTACAGAAGCAATAAGATCTAGGTACAACGATTCATGTCAAATATAGATTGATTCCCTGATTTGGGTCATTTTTTTCGAGTTGATTTGGGTCCAACACATGTGACCATCCGATATTTCCTGCTTGATAACAAATTTTATGCATCAGTCAATCGTACAAAGACCGTCCGATATTTCCCGCTTGATAACAAATTTTATGTACGTGGCCATGTCCTCCCATGTCTCACCCCCTTTTCCCTCCGATGAAACCTCCCACGCCGCTCCTTCTCTTTCCCCCATCCCCGCCAGTCCGCCACCACGCGCCAATCCCGCCGTCGCCCGTCGATCCGGCGCGCAGTTCCACCCTCGTCTCTCTCCCTGGTCCAGTAATGTCACCCAGCCCCTTAGCTTTTCCTCCCGACGCGAAAATGTCCTTTTGACTCCCGTCTCCATCTTGTTGGCCCGCAGATCTGGCAGCCCTCGGCCACGACGCTGCGAGCTCTGGCCGGCTTGACCTCGTCGGCTCGTCGCCCCCATTCAATAGGTGCTGGACGCCGCTCCTCGGGACCGCGGCGGTCTTCTTCATGGGCTCTCTCTCCCTTCACCTCCTACGCCATGTATCGGCCCCTTCCTGAAGCTCCTCCTCATCCGTGTGCCCCCCTGATGTCGCCGAGTGGACCACGCCCACACCCGCCTCCGCCCGCCTGTACCAGGTCCGGTCGCCTCTTCCTTTGGGCTTTGCGCAATTCGTCGAGCAGGTCATATATGTGGCGTGTGTACGTGTGCTTTTGTAATGGATGGTGGGATTGTGTTCTGGTGGTTGGGGTGCAGGATTTGCTCCTGTTGTTCAAGTTGAATAGCGGGGAGATGGAGGAGATGGTGGCATGAAGGGCTAGTGTGGTGGTGAGGTTCAAGTTCTATAACGAGGCCATGGTTGTTTGCATGTCTGTTTAGTTTTTTTTCTTTTGTATGGTTGTTGAAAAACAAAGCCGAGCCTATTAGTTTGGAAAATAAAGTCAAGCCTATGTGTTGAAAAATAGTTTGATTAACTAGCAAGTGGCCATTTGCGCCGGTGAGTTGAGTTGGCTAGCTTGCGTTGATGCATGCATGTTTGGTCAAGGCTAGCTAGTTGCAGCAGTTGGGAATAGTACATAAGAGAAGAGACCCTATATCAGCGTGTGTAATCAGGACTGGCATGTATACTTGATACTACTGTATAGCTTAACTAGCAGTCCCTGTAAGCAAACCAACTAACATTGAAGAGGTCCTCCATTCATGTCATAGTACGTACATTCCTAAATTTTTTTTCCTTCAGTTTTGGTTCGTAGATGTAATTGTAAGTTTTGTAATCTCGCTTTTGCTTTTCTTATCAGTATTTTGTAGTTCTGTAACATTTAACTTGTATGCCTAAGGCTGAAGCAGTCACTGACATGTTAACATCATGTCCTGTGTGTTCTTTCTCAAAGATGTAGAGCAGGGGTTCTTACAGTTTGATAAATACAGGCCACATCAGATTCTGAAGGCGGCTTTGAAAGGGGGTGAGATGATGCTCGTCAAGACTAACTGAAAAGGTTAGTCCATCATGTCTTACCCATTTAGTTATGCGCCAATTTAGTTCTGGACAACATGAGCATGCTGCGGATAACTTGCTTTGAGACATGCTCTTTTTATTTGAGCCTGATTTCTTAGATTACCTCATTGCCTACGTGGTACTGTTGTATTGTATATGATGTATGCACCTGCTTATGCCCTATTTTCCCAGATGTGGCTCATAACTGAGATATCTATCTATTAAATCCATCTTAATTAAGGTGTGATGGCACAATTTGGTTGAACTCATATAGGAAAAGATGTTGCTATAATCAATTATAGTAAAATCATTTGCACAGAGAAAAATATTTCAACATTAGACAATATGATCTGGCATGTTTGACCCTCATCAGGCGTACTCCTTTCTAGCTTTTGTTTTCCCCTGTACTAGCTTTGCCTCTTTTGGTCCTCAGCTTTCCAGACCTTGATGCTTTTGAGAATGTCCAGCAAACTTGGTTTCATTTTAGTAATGGAACCAGGGGGGTGCCTCTCTGTTTATCTAAAAAAGTGGACAATATTGAAATTTTTTTGGAAGTGCATACAGAAATAATGGTAGCTTAACATGAAGAATGATTGTGACCTGTCATACGAAACATAAGAAGTTGCTTAATTTGCTATGCGCAATATAACCGAAACTATAGTTGGTGGAGATTAGTGTGCTACTGCTATTTAATTTGTTTGAATGAAAAATTATATTTATATCTTTCTTTACATGACATTCTTAATCTGTTTTTTGTATTTATTGTATGCCCAAACTAGCCAATAGTGTTATGCTAGTCTACTGCTTCTGTTGTGTCATCAGACTGCAAAATATAAGCGCTAGTATATATACTTCAGTGGGGTTGCAGATGTCTGTTGTACATTTGTACTTGGTTATCATTTTACAACTTCAACAAGCCAATGAATCGATTATCGACACGACATATGTGTCTTTCAGATAAGGTTTTTTTTACCTGTATCACATGGCCATCTTGGTGTAACCATAGTACATGCGGGTTCTGGACATAGGATTGTTACAGTTAATTAAAAAATGTCATGTGGTTTGAATTATATTAATGTTACAAGTAATTTGAAAAGCATGATGTGTTCTGAACTGTTGCAAACTTATAATGAAATTGACATAAGTGCAGTTTATTGGTATATTCCTTTTGTACACAGAGCAATGTGTAGTACTCAGTCTATTATTTGGAGTTGCGTTCCTGCCGATTCATGTAACCCTGAAAATTGCATGTGAAGGACCAAAAGGTGAGTACGTAGTCATACTGTTAGATATCTAACCAGTCAATTAGAACATCTAAGTTCCTTTTTTTGTATCATCAATTAAATTTCAACTACAGTATGTCGTTTTCATCTCCCTTACATTTAGTCTAATCATTTCTTAGGAATGGGAGACAGTACTGAAGAATCGTGATCTATGGCAAGGGTGATGATGTCTATGGCGATGATTGTTATGATCTATTTGGCGACGAGCATTATGATCCATATGGTGATGAAGGGTGACGAGTCTAGTGATCTTTCTTCAAGATGTTCAACAAAGTGAAATCATGGGGTTTTGGTCAATCTAGCTTATGCATAATGCTTGGACCATTATATCTTAGTTTTTTTTGCATTTTAAACTTTCTAGATTGTTCATCATGATCAATGTAATTCTGATGCAACTCTTCTGATATTTGGAAGTTGTGCTATATACAATATATGTTACTTGGTCATGTGTGGGCTGTGCAATTCTGTGATATATTTGAAATGAAAAACAATCCTCTAAGGGTGACTATATATATAGGGTGTTCGTCGGCCTCTCAACTATAGGAATAAATGAAGGGGTGTATGCACAATCAGCGATTATACTAGCTGACAGTTTGGGTTCTCCTCTTAGTTATAATGAACCCCGAGGGGCCAAATATGCCGTCACCTATTGCAAAAGCCGAGGGGAATTGATAACTGTCAGGAAATAAATTCCCGACGGGAAACCGTCAGATATGAGCATCGTCGAGTTTTGGGGAGCTGGCTCGCGACCAAAATATGACCGACGGCTCACCGTCAGCCAAATACCGTGGAAAAATGTATTACCCTACGGTACCGTCGGCTATTATTGTAATGGCCGACCAAGCATAGCCGACAGGAGATTGTCGATGGTGTACCGTCGGTTATAAAGAAAGATGACGGTGAAGGAAAATATACGACGGTAATTTGACCCTCGGTTATAATGGGAAATCTAGTAGTGCAAATAAACATCTGGGAGGACCCTTGGATATACCTAGTAGTCCCTCAAGGAAAATGATGATGCCTAGGGGTAATATTGTGATCACAAGGGTGTCTGAACTCATTAATACAGAGAGTAGACAATGGGATGAGCAATTACTTAATGACTTATTTTGGCCCATTGATGTATAGAGAATTCTAAACATCCCATTGGCCCTGGGGATGATGGATGATTTTGTATCATGGCACTTTTGTCGGAATGGTATTTTTTCTGTAAGGTCGGCATATCATGAAGAATGGGATCACCAACACGGATGAAAGTTGAGAATGACAAATTCAGTCCAAGGCTCAAGTACTAGTCCAGTTTGGAAGACCATTTGGAAGTTAAGTGTGCCAGCCAAGATAAAAATCCATGTTTAGAGAACCTTATTAGGGGCTATTCCTTGTCATGGCGTGCTTGCAAATAGGCACATGAGTACTAGTTCACGGTGTCCTTTATGTATATCAGATTGCGAAAGTGTTAGGCATGTGTTATTTCTCTGCCCAAGAGTGCAAGAAGTGTGGCGCATTTTGGGACTGGACTCTCTCATCTCTGAAGTTTGCTCAGTTGAACGTGAGGGAGGATCAGTCTTGGCTGATTTGTTTCTTTCCAAGAGCCCTATATAGCCGACCATATCTGGTGTGAAAAGAACTGATCTTATTGCCCCTACCGTTTGGTACGTGTGGTGGGAACGACGACGTTTCACGCACGAGCATATATTGCAGGACCCAGCGAGATCGGCGCAGACCATCACTGCGCTTGCAAAGAACTTCGTCAAAGCCAGGGTGAAGCATGCACGAATTAGGAGGCATGGTTGGCTGAGACCACCAAAGAATATTGTGAAGTTGAATATTGACGCTGGTTTTAATTATGACAGTAGTTCCGGAAGTACTGGAGCTATTCTACGTGAGTATACAGGTTCTTTTTTAGCAGCATCATGCAGTGATATTCCTTTTGTAGAAGATGCGGCGACGGCGGAAGCACGAGGCCTTAGAGACGGACTCATACTTGCCAATGACTTGGGTTGCAACAATCTTCACGTCGAGGCAGACTGCATGGAGGTGATTGATGCTATGCAAAATGGAGGGAATTCTCTTGGCCCAGCTGCGGCCATTTACGAAGAATGCTCTTTTCTAGCTCGCAATTTTAATATTATAGAGTTTAATTACTGTCCTAGGGAGGCCAATATGGCGGCAGATGTGCTAGCCAGGAACTCGGAGAACTCTCGAACTATTGTGTGGTAGTCAGAGCCTCCGGGGTTTTTAGTTGATGTTCTCTCAAATGATGTATCCCTATTTTCACATGAAATATAAACCGCCATGATGGCATTTCCTCAAAAAAAAAAAGAGGAGGGCATCCCTACACCTATTTGATCGTCGTATCGTTTAGGATAACAGTGCCCTCCGAAATTCACTCCAAATCCAATCAGGAGTGCGCTGGACGTTGACGTGAAGGCCTGTCCTTACTCCGGTGAGGTGCCGGAGTGATCTACTACGTTGCTGCAGTTCATCATCGGACTCCACTTCCTCAACTGAGATGGCATCTTCAAACGGAGGTATAAACACACTACTGTCAACTAATTTTCGCATCAAATCGAGTAGTGTTCATGTGTATTAGATAAGATCTGATTAGCAATTGCATAATCCTAGCAATATCTCTAACAAACCCAGCTCAACTCTTCAGCAAAATTGTCGACGAGATGGAAGAATGGAAGGCGGCCGGAGCAGGTGGCTTAGATCGATTAGCGAGAGTGTGATTCTTGTTTTATCGCTGGTGTAGGTGTTGGTGTGTGATCGACGCTTTGTTCGTACTGCGTTCCGATATTCTTGTAAATGTTTTGCTCTTCTTCTATAAAGATATGGTATGCCTTTTACATACTCTGAGAAAAAAAGGACAATTAATGACTGTAGATTGGAAGGTTTTCCGGAACAAAAACAAATGGTTGTTTTGTGCACCGGGGCACTCGTATTGTTGTTAGGTGATCTTATAAGAACCCATTAACCACCTTCAAAAAAATAACAACCCACTAACGAACCACGAAACGGATTATGCACGCCAAGGAGGTAGCAGCGTGCAAACAACGGATTTCCATAGGTCTCGTGGCGCATTTTGTGACTTGGGCACATACTGAATAGTGAATACAGTCAGCTGATCCCATCCACTTGATTACGGACGGATGACCACAAACGGATCAGTTGAAGCGACTCGAGAACGCGCGCGTGGGGACACGTAGGCTTTGATACATTGCATGCATGCACCTACCAGCACCAGAGACGTCGTAGCATAAAGACACCAAGTCATGGCCTGCAGGATAACAAGATAAGCAACGGCTTTGCTGTCGATCGAGACGAAGAAACGAAGAAGATAAGCAAGATAGAACTCGCTGCTACCGCCAGCTCAAAAGAGGTGCGTGGGGCCGTGCCGACGCGGAATTTGTTTATCAAGGAAAGGAAAGAAGCAAAATGCAACCAAGTTCGAACACCTTCAACGACCTTCACCCGGCTACTGTTGCAGGGAAAGTAGTGGTGCCAATCTCCTACCTGGAAAATAGAATTCATATGAGAGTTCTGGTTGATACAACTAGGGCTCGATTAAAACTCAAAACTTGTAAAAACGAGTAGCTCATGACTCAACTCGACTCAAACTACATAACTAGGAGTTAAACCGGGTTTAATCTGAGATCATTAACTGAATGAGTTTAACGAGTTGAGCTAACGAGTTAGTAGTAACTCGTTAAGCTCATTAATGAGAAGAGACATGAGATAATTAAGTATCAATATTGTTGTTGATTGTTGTTATTTATGAAATGCACCAACTATTCGTTTAATGCAAATTGTTAATTGCTGTGATTCATGAAGAAAAGTTCATGTCTACAAGTATACATTACGAGGTTAAATATTCTTAAAAAAATATTAATTGTATCGCAATACACATACATTGTTAAACAAGCTAACTACGAGTTACATTAGTCGAGCCGTTTCAAATATAAGTCATTATGTTAGTGAGTCCATCCAAGTTAACTCGTTATCTTAACGATCTCTAACGAGTCGAGTCGAGCAAGTTATCAGCTTGGTTTTGATCCTTAGATGACATGGTACAAAAGTCATTTCCGACATTCTTGGAGATGGTTAAGCCATTCTAGCAGAGTCGTTATATTTGTGATCGCCATTGGCAATCGTGCTCCATATGGATATGGATGCTGCGGTGACTACATGCAAACATAGATTCATCAAAAAGGCAGCCTACATATTTTTCTTACATGTGTGTTTCACATGTCATTGACTACAATGGTTCTTCCCAAAAATCCAATATTCAGAACACATTTGTTTCAGACCTCAGTTCAATTTTATTCCCCACCTCAACGATGGAAGTATTTTAGTATTATATTTCAATATCGATTTCAACTAGGTTTTCAACTAGGATTTACAAAATGGATTTCAAGATGGATTTACAAGGATTCTCTACTAAACTATGAGCTCTTCCTCCTCATTGAAGTGACTTCACAGGCAGGGGTGGCTTCAGCTACCGTGACTTCCGTGGCCACGCGGTCGACGAACGCATGTGTGTCCTGGATACAGGATAAGGCCAAAGTCTTGAATAGTGGTGTTCATTTCTGCCAGATGGCATCGACATGTGGTAAAAGTACTCAAGGGCGGCGGGTAGGCGAGCACCGCCGTCGACTGATTCTGCCTTATGGCGCACTTCGTCCTCGACCCACTCAGAGAAGTCTCACGCCCTCTCCAAGATCTCTCTCTCTCTCTCTCTCTCTCTCTCGGCGCAGTCCTCTTCGGTCTCACCGGGAAAGGTCCAACGGGAGGGCGTGGCCACACCCGAATGGTGGAAGAGAGAAGAGGGGTAGTGGCCGACGAAGGGAGACGGTGGGATGAGTGTGCCGACGCCAGGGATCGGGGAGGAGAGTGAATATGGTGGCATCGACAAAGGGCTCTGATGGGGGTTTATACCCACAAATGGGCGCGCTTCGATGGGAAACGAGGGATGGGGATTTGCCACGTGCGGGTGGGAAACAAGTGTGAAATGCGGCGACGGTCATTAATTGATGCTCTTCCCAATGGACAAATGGGTGCGGCATCCGCAGGGATGAAAGCGGCAGTTGTACGTACGGCGACGCCATTAACGGGGTTGCGTGGGGGACTAAGAGGTTGTGCTAAAACTTCCCTACGCCATTGACGGGGCTGCGTGGATGACGGCTTTGTCAGAGTCTTAAAAACAGTTCCTACCAAAATTACCATATCGACAAGTTAAGATATCAATCACACCGATATACCACTAGAAAAATCAGGCTGATATAACAACAATGCTAGAATTGCTAGGGCCATGGGGCATGGTGAATCCCGGCACTTGCCGGTGGGAGGGCTCCGTTTGTATATGTTTCTTTGAATTTTGTTTGGTTTTGTGTGTCCTGCTCAGGAAGGTGAGACGACGGCGGCTTTCTGAAGATGGAATAAGGTTCTCCCCGCTCGTCTCGGTGGTGCGTCTAGCATGGTCGGATGGCGTGTGGATGTCTGTCTCTGGCTGATCTCGCAGGATTCAGTCGGGGATTGTCTTCGGTGGATCTGCTCAGATCCGGTCTTCGGCCATCTACGTTCATGCGGCTTCAGGTTGGATCCTTTCGATCTATATCTCTCTTCATCAGCGGTGTTTGCTGTTCTGGTGCGCTGGTCCTATAGGGCCTTGACATGATGACTTCTCGACTATCTACTACAACAAGTTATGTCCGGCACCGACAAGGGAGGGACGGTGACAGTAGCGCGCCTTCGGCTCACTTCAATTTTTGTAGTTACCGCTAGGTGGTCTATGGATTTGACTGTATCTTTTATTATTTCTGATGTTCATTGTAATGCTATAATTAAAGATGAATACAGAATGGAAGTATTTTCGGGAAAAAATTAGCTCGGCAGACGCCATCACGCCTTACACGCGGCAGAGCAGCGCGACTACGACTTCCTCGTTCCCAGGAGGTGCCGTGCCAGGCGCGGCTGTACTCCGTCACTGCCTCGCGGGGTCCACTCAGTGCCTGGGCCCACGGGTCAATTGCCATCTCCGTCGATGGTTTTTGTCTCCATCCAGGAGAAGCAAGTTTGCTGCTCCTAGAGCTTCGGCGCACGCTGGATCCCCCGTAACAGGAGTCCCGAAACAGGGCACAGTCTTTGTCAAACATCCGCCAAATATCTTTGCCAAACATTACCGTATCCTGCTAATGCATGTGTTAGCTCGCCATAAAAAACCAATGCATGTGTTTCCTAAACCAATGCATGTGGCCTTCTATAAGGGTCGGATACAGCACGGCAGATCCAACGCTTTGCCAAATTCTCCACGACCTATATAGAAACCTCTTCACGAACACTTTGCCATTTTAACTCACTGGTATAGGCGCTGCGCTCTCGTAGCGGGCTGTGTATAGCTTTGCGAACCATTGCTCGCCGTGAAGGGTCGAGTTCTTGAACAGCTTTGGCGATCGCGGGCGTACGTGCGTGCATGGCTGTGCTGTCGTCTGCGAGGCGCCTCCTCCCGTGGGGCCGCGCCCCGGCCGGCGGGGTCAGCGGCGGCCTCCGAGCTCTACTCGGGACGGTGCGTACCCGCGCGCTTCTCGTGCTTTTACAGTTGAGATCCCCGTCTACAAAGCATGGCCGCCGGGCCTGGCGCTTCTACTCTTCTTGTTTCCGTTGCGAGAGAAGAAGAGCATTTTCCCGTCTACTAAGATTTATCCATGTCCACGATGCTCTCACATCCTGCCTCCATGAGGACGATGATGAGGTCGATCGGAACTCACAGTAGGCGCCTTCTCGGTGTGCAGGACGGAGGCGGCGGCCGCTCTCTTCTCCCGTCCCGGTGGAAGTCGTCGCAGCCGCAGCTGGACCCCGTCGACAGGTGCGTGAGTGGCATGCAGGCTCATCGTTCCTTTCCGTGATTGGTTTCGATTCGTTTGCAGTTTGATCGATCGCCAATGGCTTTTAACATTTTGTGCCGTTCGTCACACTCAAACTTAACGCTTGAGCTGTCGCCACCGGGGCATCCGTGTGCGGTTTGGCTTGGCTGCAGGTCCGACGAGGAGGGCGGCGGCGACATCGACTGGGACAACCTCGGCTTCGGGCTCACCCCGACCGACTACATGTACGTCATGCGGTGCTCGCAGGAGGAGGGCGGCTTCTCCCGCGGCGAGCTCGCCCGCTACGGCAACATCGAGCTCAGCCCCTCCTCCGGCGTGCTCAACTACGGGCAGGGGCTGTTCGAGGGGCTCAAGGCGTACCGGAGGGCGGACGGGCCCGGGTACATGCTGTTCCGGCCGGAGGAGAACGCGCGGCGGATGCAGCACGGCGCCGGGCGCATGTGCATGCCGGCCCCGTCCGTCGAGCAGTTCGTGCACGCCGTCAAGCAGACCGTCCTCGCCAACAGGCGCTGGGTACGTACAACGTGGTGACTATCGGTGTGTCCTTTTATTCACGTGAGTGCACGCCATGCTCATGAGCCCTCCATGGCTGATCTCCGCACCGCAACCACCGCTGTCCTACGTTGGTTTCAGGTGCCGCCGCAGGGAAAGGGGGCGCTGTACCTCAGGCCGCTGCTCATCGGGAGCGGGGCGATCCTCGGGCTGGCGCCGGCGCCCGAGTATACCTTCATGATCTACGCGGCGCCCGTGGGCACATATTTCAAGGAAGGCATGGCGGCGATAAACCTGCTGGTCGAGGAGGAGATCCACCGCGCCATGCCGGGCGGCACCGGCGGGGTCAAGACCATCTCCAACTACGCGCCGGTAAACATCTTTCAGCCGGTAAATATCATCTTCGGGTGAATTTCCAGAAAATGTGACTGACCGGCCAGTGTTTTTATCCCATCGTCAGGTGCTCAAGGCGCAGATGGACGCGAGGAGCAAGGGGTTCGCGGACGTGCTGTACCTGGACTCGGTCCACAAGAGGTACGTGGAGGAGGCCTCCTCCTGCAACCTCTTCGTCGTGAAGGGCGGCACCGTCGCGACGCCGGCGACGGAGGGGACCATCCTGCCGGGGGTCACGCGTCGGAGCATCATCGAGCTCGCCAGAGACAGCGGCTACCAGGTCGATCGATCAATGCACTCCACGTCCACCACGACTGTCCACCACCCAACTGCGCCGATAAAAACGGACTGAAGCTTGTGTTGTGTGTTGTCTTCTGCAGGTCGAAGAGCGCCTCGTCTCCATCCACGATCTCGTCAGTGCCGACGAAGTGTTCTGCACGGGAACGGCCGTCGGCGTCACCCCGGTGTCCACCATCACCTACCAAGGGACAAGGTAAGTCCATCTCATGCAATTCGTCCGTCGAGCCGGGGCAAAAAGATCCAAGATGTCTGTTCGATTCAGTGCTGAGATGTGTACTGATTTTTGGGCGTGCGTGCAGGTACGAGTTCAGGACCGGGGAGGACACGTTGTCGAAGAAGCTTTACACGGCTCTGACGTCGATCCAGATGGGCCTGGCGGAGGACAAGAAGGGATGGACGGTCGCGGTTGATTGAGTAGGATAACAGCGTGGGCGCATGCGGCGCCGGAAGCATTCATCAGCATTTCTTATCATGTCTTGCCAATGTGAATAATAATAGTGATGGTGATGATATCTCGGGGATGTCTCGGCCCGAAGGGTGATGGTTTCTCTGATGCTACTGATTTCTTGGGAAATATGGAAAGAGAGAAATGTACGTGTGTTCCGTAACAACGCAGTTTCCGTGGGTGTTCTTGTTGCTCGAACTAAAAAGGAAGCTTCTCTGTGGGGTGACATTTTTGTGTAATATTATGCTGAGAGAGTGAGGCTTGTAATTCGGCCCCTGGCCTAGACCCTAAAAAGATTCTTCTTATTCAACGAAAATGGTAAGCCTTTTGCCTTGTTTCAAAAAAAAAGATGATGATATCTCGTGTTAGAAGATACTCCCTTCGTTTCAAATTACTCGTCGCAGAAATGGATGTATCTAGAACTAAAATACATCTAGATACATCTATACCTACGACAAGTAATTCGGAATGGAGGGAATACGTATCAAGTTCAAATTTGGGCACAGAAAGAGAGAAGCTAATGTTGATCCTGCTTGACACTTGCGTTTTTGCCAAACAGACCGTTTTCATTAGCAAGTTCAAATTTGGGCACAGAAAGAAAGAAGCTAATGTTGATCCTGCTTGACACTTGCGTATTTGCCAAACAGACCGTTTTCATTAGCAAGTTCAAATTTGGGCACGCAAAGTAGCTACTGTTGGTCCTGATTGACACCTACCATTTGCCACATAGATCGTTTTCATGCATGACAACCTGGCAGTCGCATCGACGTTACAGTTACAGAGACAATTCATGGACATTCGGGGTACTTCGATAGTTTGATACGTTCACGTTGTTGCTCTCTGACAATTTATTTACAGAGACCAACAAGTGTGAGGTTTTTCTGGCGGCGCGCGCGGCAGGCCAAACAACAAGCAAACAACGGCACGACTGCATGCGGCACATGCCACATGGTAATGGTAGGCAGGAAAGAAACGTATGCCAAAGTGCAAGTAGTCAATTTTTCTTAGGCTCCACGTACGCGCTGCCAATCCAGACCCAACGTGCGTGCTTGCTGGAATTGTCTTCTTTTTGAATCCTTGATTGATTGAAGGAACACAATAAGAAAACAGCACGGATCTGTCTTTTTGTTCAGCAGATCTGATCTGATCTGATCGGGGGACAGGATGATGTGTCCGCCAAGTTGTCGCGGTGCAGTGTGTGGTCTCACCCATCTCCAGCGACAAATTGATCAAACGTCCCTGCATGCTGCTCTGGAAGCTTGATACGATCACCCATTCCTCATTCTTCACAATCATGTTTTGCATGATTATGCAAGTAGTCATCATCTCATACAATGTTGTCGTATCTCATTGTTTAGCAAGTCTGCAAACAACTGCAAAATCGGGCTTGAGGCACTCCAAATGCCTCCTCCACATCTTTCTAGCACCTCCATGTCTTGCAGCAACGTGGAATTTTTTGTTACCTCTGGAGATGATCTTGACAAAGGTAATATAATTGCAAAGATAGTACCCGTGTTGTACCTATGTTCATTGTTGCATGCAAGAGCTTCGTCCACACACAACATTGCAAACAATAGAGACCACTGCAGCAAGTTGATGTCATTGTGAGACCCTAGCATGCTAAAGAAAGGGTGTCAAATCCAATGATCATGTGATGAAACTGTTTCAAGAATGATAATGCGCTTTTTATGATGACCCTAGTATTGCCTCTGTTGAGCATATGGGCAGTTCTTAAATGTTTATGCAATCCATGGATTTGAGCATACCTGAAACTTTCTCGCTTCTTCCACTACCATGAGCTTTGTTGTGTCTTCGTTATTTAGTTCTCTCAAGTACTCTCATCCAAACACCTTGACCACTACAATAGCAAATCTGACCATGGCTTCGAGGAAGTGCTCTCAGAAATCTGAAGGTACTCATCCAGGTGGTCTGCGATTGTTCCATACCAAGCATTCTCGTAGCAGTCGTGCACTTCTGGAGATCAGAGAACCCACTGCAGCCAACGGAATCCTTCTTGAGCTCAAAGTAATCATCATAAGCTCTGACATCTTCCATGATGCGCGCAAGAACAATGGTCGATGCATCCGATATCAATGTTGAAAATAGTAGTCGAATAGCGCATCGGGGACAAAGTAGTCCTCATAGAGATCAACATGTTTTGGTGCCGACGCCGATTCAACACTCTATCTCCATACGTTGAACCCTTGAATTTGAGAAGATGCTCCTCCACATGCTCTATTTCGTCAAGAAGCATCATTCGTGGCGGTTGCCGCGGCGGCAGCCTTGACGAAGAGGAGGCTAGGTGGAGCGACGAATGTCCGGCAAAGGCCTGGGCAACATCCAGGGGGATTGATGCGGCAGATTGTGAAAATACACCGGCGTCAGGGTTTTGGGTGGGTCCGGACCATCATAGGACGACATGGTTGGGGTCAAACTTAGGAGATTGTGGACGTTTTGCACTGGTCCGGCCCAAAATGGGCAGCCGCGATGAAGGCTTGAAAATTTAAGGACATCTGGTCCAAACATAAAATATAGGGGGCTGCTACAAATAAGCCGGATGATTTCTTAGAGAAATCATCGCCTATTTAGCCGTTCGATCGGTGCACTGGTGGCCATTGAATTACAACGACGCCACGGTAGCAGCGAGTCAACGCAGCACCATTGCAGACTTGCAGTCCCAGCGCAGCTCCAACGCAGCACCACGGATTGATTCCGGCGAGCTCCATTGCGGCCCCAGCAGAGCTCCGACGCAGCACCGACGCGCCGGCGAAGCTCCATTGCAACTCCGGCCAAGCTCCAATGCAGCCCCAGCGGAGCTCCAACGCAGCTCTGACGGCTCCGGCGAAGCTGCATTGCAACCCTGCCTGAGCTCCACCGCAGCGCTGACGGCTCCGGCAAAACTCCATTGCAACTCCGGCGGAGCTCCACTGCAGCCCGTGCGTGGTCCAAGGCAGCGTCGACGACTCCGGCGAAGCTCCATTGCAACTCCGGCGGAGCTTCATTGCAGCCCGGCATGGTCCAAGGCAGCGCCGCCGGCTCCGGCGAAGCTCCCTTGCAACTC
>NW_024115671.1:0-16022 GCF_003073215.2 Triticum urartu
AAAGGAGTAAGGCCTTGGTCTCTTTATAAGAGGTCGAATGCCAGGAGCCCTCCCTGTAACCGTTTGGGACTCGCCTTTAATCGAGAAAACACGCTAATGGGCACGATTGGGTTACCCACGTCCGTATTGATGAGAATCCTGTAAAAGGGGGGCACACGATCTCTACTTTGACAAGACGCACCAAGGAAACTGCCTCGCAAAACACGCTCAGGTGGAAAAGTGAAAACGATTCGAGTAAAGGATTTGGCTGTAGTGTGATGACGCACTGCGGAATACGTCAGCAGATTTGATTTGTGTTAATATCATTCTCTCTATGGCAATATGGGGAGGCTTATTCTGCAGAGCCGGACACCACTCTTGGTGTTTACAATCTTCTATGAAGGACTTGGAGGAGGAACCCGCCTTGCAATGCCGAAGACAATTTGCGTGCCGGACTCGTCGTCATTGAAGCCTGGTTCAGGGGCTACTGAGGGAGTCCTGGATTAGGGGGTGTTCGGGTAGTCGGACTATACCTTCAGCCGGACTCCTGGACTATGAAGATACAAGATTGAAGACTTCGGCCCGTGTCCGGATGGGACTTTCCTTGGCGTGGAAGGCAAGCTTGGCGATGCGGATATTCAAGATCTCCTACCATTGTAACCGACTCTATGTAACCCTAACCCTATCCGGTGTCTATATAAACCGGAGGGTTGTAGTCCGGAGGCAATCAACTCCATATACAACAATCATACCGTAGGCTAGCTTCTAGGGGTTAGCCTCCTTGATCTCGTGGTAGATCTACGCTTGTACTACCCATATCATCAATATTAATCAAGCAGGACGTAGGGTTTTACCTCCACCAAGAGGGCCCGAACCTGGGTAAAACATCGTGTTCCCTGCCTCCTATTACCATCCGGCCTAGACGCACAGTTCGGGACCCCCTACCCGAGATCCGCCGGTTTTGACACCGACAGTGGTCCTTCCCACACGACCCAGAAAACGTCAGGGATAGGTCCTCCGGTCACACACACGGGGCAAAATGTTCTCGTGTGCAATCGAGCGAGGCATCGAAGACAATTATACATGACCAATTGTTTTCGTTCGTATATAACAATGAATCCCAGAAAAAAACGTTTCCATCCGTATGTATATAACACACATTTATTTATGTGGAAACGTTTATGTAAGGTGGCCTAACAGAAACAGTTGTCTGGCACAAGTCGTGTGTGATTGTTCATTGATCCAACACACCTACTTTCTAGAGACCGTGTGGGTTATCTCAGTTCATCGCCCATGATGTTGTCTGAAAAACCATCTGCACTAGAAAACCCCAATAAGCAGGCTAATTGGGCTATTATTGATAATCCATCTAGTAATCAAATTGACATTTCTTATAAAACAAACCACATATTGCATATCCGTATTATGACAACCAGGATTTCATAATTGAATTATATCAGATAGCTCCAACACTCAGTTACACCATATAGGCATATAGCTAGCTACGCCATTACACAACTACACCAAGTTTCACATGCAACATCAAAAACCTTTGGAAAGTAGCATCATACATGATAAATAGATAGATAAATCTCATTTGGGAAACTACAGAAGAGGAAGGCAAATTTTGAGCTTTCAGTGATGTTGAATGTCCTTGCAACTTTAGGCCAGTGGCTATGGATAATTGCCCGCCCAACCTTCGTCTTCTTGAGGAAGACTTCAATATTGTACCGTGGGTGTTGAATGAATACCTTCCTCGTCTTTTGACCATGCAGGTGGTTTGAGAGGTAATCATTGGTGAACTGCCTTGGAAAGGACTGGAAACAAAGATATGCATAAATAGCTGTTCTAAATTTTGAAATGGCACAAGGGAAAAAACAAGGTAAAAGAGTTAGTACCACCCTATAATTGACTGATGTCTTCTTCATTGTGCAAACAAAGATCTTGCTGTTATTCGTCACGTGTTTCTTTATCCTAAAAATCTTTCTGAGTTTCTTGAGTTGACTCATATTCATGGACATCTCATTTCCCCATATACAAAGTGGGTCGAACTGTGGGTCTAGACCTCTGATAGCAAGACCTACATGTGCAAGACCAGATTGTTAAAAACCTAAATATTAGAATGATTCCTGCAACTCCACAATAATGTGCTATTAGCCAAAGGACCATGCATGTGCAAACCTCGATGGTAAACCTCATTGCCTCCCATTGTTTCCCTGCAACACATATAAGGCAGATCTTGTTCTGGTTATCTGAGAGTTAGCATACTATTAGTATAGAATAAGTTAATGTAAAATAAACAAATTGCAGATCCAATAGATTAACTCGAGACGCATGTAAAAGGCAGTTAACCAAATCAAGCATGCTAAACAACTTTTTTTCTAGAATATGCACAAGCATGCGTATCATATATTTATAGAAGAAGAGGCAAAGAAGCCGGATACAAGCCTTTTGTCCATTACAACACCAATCACAAGGATTAGCAACCACATCCACAAAACACACCCCCATCCGTACTACGATACATGCTCAACCTACACCAACCTCCTGTCAGTGGTGATGAGGCAAATCACAAAGTAACCAAGCCACTACACACCAACGCTGGAGACCTCTATGACACTAGTAAGACCTAAGGATAACACATACCTTGCTAAACAACTTGGAAATAGAGCAATTGTATATTGTTCTCGTGTATTTAGTACAACCAAACTCAATTTATTTCTCACATGCATAACAATACAAAACTATACCCACAACAAATGAACATCAGATTGCAGAATTGAACCAAACAGTTAACTAGACATCAGAACAAATGAACCAAACAGTTAACTGGGCACCACATTGCAGAATAGAACATATACTAGAAGATAAGATAATTAACCAAACCAAGAATGCTTGATAACTACAAGGAAATGTAGCAATTGTTGGACCAAACTGTTAACTAAACATTAGATTTCAGAAGATCAGATTGCATATTAACATTATAGAGAACAATTGACTACAAGGCACCTGCGGTGTCTTCGATAAAACACCATGAACTATATTTTAAAGTATCCAACCGCGTGGCAGCGTTGACGGTGTCCTCGAAGGCGAGGTGCTCTTGCAAGATCTGGCGGTCGGCAGGGATGGTAGCCATTGCGGCCTCATCCGCGCGTGCGGCCGTGATTTGCTTCTCAACTGCCAGCTGCTCCTGAGCTCCACTCTATACTGCATGCAAAATGGCTATGGGTGGTGCTTATTTGGAGGACGGGGCAGTGATTTAGGCGGAAGGTTTCGCGTCGTCGGTCGAGGCATGTAGGATGGAGAAGGAGGAGGAGGATGAGGATGGGGTGTGGATTACCTGACTATATCGACGAGGTAGTGCAAGAAGAAGATGATTTGCCGGCAAGGAGGTGGCGCTGCAAGTAAGCATTAAAGTTTTGAACTTGGAAAGGAAGGAGGAACAGTGAAAATGTGTCTTTTGGTCGGAGGGAGGGGCGGGGAGCTAGATATTTTTGCGGTTGCCAAAAAATTTCGCTCGGTGCCGCGAGAAATCGGCACGAAGTGTGGTTGAAGCGCGGGCGGTGAACTATAGACGAGGAAGGTTCTGGCGTAATTCATACAAGAGGGTGTGCCACGATATTTTATATCGCATCACACACGGTTCTTGCTAGTAAACTCTTTGTAGTGTACATGATTTTTTTTCATTCTGATTTGAAAGACGAAATGGTATTACGGAGGGGAAGGACGATGTTTGAATTGATAGAGAATTTATCTGCAGTGAACATGCAACTATATGAGTGTCGTGTTAAATTAGGAATTATTCAGGGTTCGTTTGGCCCTTTTTATACATTAATTGAGTTTCTAGGCATTTAATGTGCATAATTCAAATTTGAACTACAAGCACAAGCTCCATTGCACCGAAATGAGTTGAAAAATCATATATGTGTCCTTGGGTGAATATTTAGGTCCCATGCAAGAAATGGGGATGAATTTCAAACACCTCGGCATCATGGCTCGGCCGGAAACATTGAGATACTTGGTTTTTAAATTCCTGTAAATCCAAAAATCACCTGAAAATCATGAAACTTGGCATGGTATCATGAAATGGCGCCAACATGTTGTGGTAATTTTTTTCTGATTTGGGACAAGTTTTGGTATAAGCTTCTTACAAACCAGATCTTCTCTCGAGAACCCTCATGGTTCCGAGAGGGTACATGTCAGCTCCGTGTGCGAAATGACATACACTGCCTCTTCCCGCCTTGATTTTTTTTACAGAGGCAAGATAGACCAGTAGGAGTATCATGCTAAAATTTGGAATTAATCCGGCTTTATCTGGCCTTTTTTATACATTAATTGAGTTTTCTAGGCATTTAATGTGCATAATTCAAATTTTAACTACATGCACATGCTCCAGTGCAACAAAGTTGGTTGAAAAATCATATGTGTGTCCTTGAGTGAATGTTTAGGTCCCGTGCAAGAAATGGGAATGAATTTCAAACATCTGGGCATCGTGGCTCGGCCGGAAACATTGATCAACTTGGTTTTTAAATTCCTGTAAATCCAAAAATCACATGAAAATCATGAAACTTGGCATGGTATCATGAAATGGCGCCAACATGTTGTGGTAATTTTTTTTCCGATTTGGGACAAGTTTTGGTATAAGATTCTTACAAACCAGATCTTCTCTCGAGAACCCTCATGGTTCCGAGAGGGTACGTGTCAGCTCCGTGTGCAAAACGACATACACTGCCTCTTCCCGCCTTGATTTTTTTACAGAGGCAAGATAGACCAATAGGAGTATCGTGATAAAATTTGGAATTAATCCGGGTTTGTCTGGCCTTTTTTATACATTAGTTGAGTTTTCTAGGCATTTAATGTGCATAATTCAAATTTTAACTACATGCACATGCACCAGTGCAACAAAGTTGGTTGAAAAATCATATGTGTGTCCTTGAGTAAATGTTTAGGTCCCATGCAAAAAATGGGAGCAAATTTCAAACATCTGGGCATCGTGGCTCGGCCGGAAACATTGAGAAACTTGGTTTTTAAATTCCTGTAAATCCAAAATTTGCCTGAAAATCATGAAACTTGGCATGGTCTCATGACATGGCACCAACATGTTGTGGTAAACATTTCGTCCAATTTGGGACAAGTTTTGGTATAAGCTTCCTAGAAGCCGGAGCTTCTCTCAAGAAGGCTCGTGGTCCCGAGAGGGAACCTGTCACCTCTGTTTGTGCGAAACGACATACGTTGCCTCTTCCCGCCTAGATTTTTTACGGAGGCAACATAGACCAATATGATTTCCGTGCTAAATTTTGGAATTATTCATGGTTCGTTTTGCCTTTTTTATACATTATTTGAGTTTTCTAGGAATTTAATGTGCATAATTCAAATTTGAGCTACATGCACATGCTCCAGTGCACCAAAATGGGTTGAAAAATCATATATGTGTCCTTGGCTGAATCTTTAGGTCCCATGCAAGAAATGGGAATGTATTTCAAACATTTGGGCGTCGTGGCTCGACCGGGAACATTAAGGAATTTGGTTTTTAAATTCTTGTAAATCCAAAACTTGCCTGAAAATCATGAAACTCGGCATGTTGCCTTACATGGCACCAACTTGTTGTGGTAAAAAATTGTCTGATTTGTGAAGGCACAGATTAACAACCAACAATGTCATTTTGGAACAAGAGTTGCCATGTTACAATCGGAAACACAAGTATCGATGAAACTGTGGGCGTTCTACTAACCATTTACATGCCGCCACGCATCCCCTTTTTTATTGGCTAGGAGGCGCCATGTGGGGTAGCTATTTGAGTATGGGAGGCATGCGAGCAGACCCCTGTGCGTGCTTATTGGGAGGCAAGCCCATTGACCTCCTTCCGCCGCCCACCTCTCTCCTAACTTCTCCATTAATGGCTCTCGAGCCCCTATTTAATGGTGTGGCTATATATGTCTCACTCGATTAAGATTTAAGACAGAAAAAAGAAATTCCGAAAAGAAAATTTTGCACGGATCTTGATGTAAGATCTGACGGACATATATAGCATCGAGTGAGACTTAGCAATACTGATATAAATATAATAATGATGGCAATGGATAATAATTGTCTTACATACTTAGGAAGATAATTAAAAATGCCACATGTGGCAACGCCCGAAATACACAAGGGCAAAAGAAGAAGGAAGACGCAGACAACAATCCGGATCGCGGCTCTCTACTTTCTTGATGCGTTGCTGCAAGGCACGGAGTTCCTCCAACACCTTTATTCATCACCTCCATGACTAGTTCTCGCAGCGAGTTGGCAATGATCTCTTTATGTCCTCAATACATTGCTTGGCAGCATCCACGATTTCTTCCACCAGCCTTTCATGCTCGATGTGGAGCATGGCATTCTCGTCCTTGATGATGACGCCCCTCTTCTTCAACAAGGTAGTGGTCTCCTTGTGCTGCTTCGTCGTTCCGGTGATCTTTGCCCTCAGTAGGTCACGCTTTGTGTGGAGCTTCGCCTTGTCCTCCCTTAGTCCCCGGATGATGCCGGTAGCATTATCAAACGAGGCATTCATCTCCTCCTGCAGCTTCGCCCAGCCGGAGAACCGATCCATCAGGTTATCGAGCATAGCACGCATGCGCCTATGAGAGTCCTAGCCTACCCGCGAGCGATATTACCATGGCTACCGCGGCGTGGGAGGACCTCTCTGCTGCATCCGTAGCACGGCGGGGCATCTATGCTGCTTCCATCGCACGGCCAGACCAGTCTACTGCTTCGATGGCACGGTGGGACCTCTGTGCTGCTACAGCGGCATGTCGGAATATGTCGTCTAGTTTCTTAGCGAGGCGGGACATCTCTCGTGCTTCCGCTTCCAAGCTCGCCTCTCCCTGGTAGTAATTTTTCGACTGAAAACTCATGCGGGCAATGGCAGACGCAAGGGAACGACGAGGAAAGACTTGTTTGTATTTGTTGATGAGGAATTGAGGAGGAATGTGGAGTCATCTTGGAGTAGCTAGTATTTGTAACCGAGTAATACGCTGCTAAGTGGGAAACCGTTTAAGTTTTGATCGGTGTGAACATGTTTGCAATTAAATATAGTGTGGTAATTTGAAATGTGACGGGAAGAAAGCTGAAAATTTATTGACGGTTCTAGTTTTGAAGTGCGGCACGATTCCCAGATGGCATAAGTTTGGCACGCGTTCTCGGATGCGTACGTGGCGTTTGCACCACAGGATGCATCGCAATTGGCGATGTCACCACATGACTTGTTCCATCAACCGTGCGCGCTCGTTATTACCATCGCACATGCTTCTTTTAATTAGAATGTGTGCCCAGCTAGTGCAGACACCTTGATCTGTCTGACCATTTCTGTTTGTTGTGGCTAATCGCGAACAGTTCATCTGTGTGAAGTGTATGCCATCTATCGCACACACCTTGATCTCGCTAACCGTATCTCTTGTTTTGGCTCATCAGAAACAGTTCATCCAAGTGAATTGTATACCGTCTGTCGCACACACCTTGATCTGCCTGACCGTTTCTATTGTGTTTCCTAATCACAAACAGTTCATCTGGGTGAACTGTATGTCATGTATCACACACACCTTCATCTGGCTGACCGTTTCTGTTGTTAAGCTCATCGCAAATAGTTCATTCGAGTGAACTGTATGCCACACATCGCACACGCAACTATAATTTGAATCGTGTTTGATGTCTTTTCCATCGCAAACATTCCGTATCATTTTGACGGTTTTATTATATCATCATTTGCGATTAATGCACCGCACACAGATTCGTCGAAGGGTCTCTGATTGTAGTGTCGTGTTAGTAGCATCCTACAATAGTGTCATATCAGTTATGCCTATTAGAAGATGTTGAAGGTGCCTCTCAGGACCCTACCTCCCCTTATATAGGTGGACGAGGGGTAGTGTTACATGGGCCTGAGTCAGTTTACATGGTAGAGTGCTTTTAGATCTATAAGTACACATTTCTTAAAGTAAAAAAAATTTACACCGTCTTGAGGTCAGACTAGGCGGCCGATTCTAGGAGGTCAGACTTCTAGTAGGCTAGTCATCGGAGGCTGGACGGGAGGTCAGACTTCTGGGAGGCCTATTGCTACATATGATAGGCGTTAGGATTTCCCTGAAGAGGAACGGTGATATAGTATAGTAGTAGATAGTATTTCCCTTAATTAAAAACCAATGTTTATCAAACCAGTAGTAGATACCAAGCAAATAAGATAAACGATACCTGCACACACACAAAGCAAATACTTGCACCCAACACGGGCAAGAGGCTTGTCAATCCCCTCTTACTCGTTAGTTGCAAGGATCAAATCTGATGGTGGTAGAAAGATAAATAAAGTAAAATATAAAATAAAAAATTGCAACAAGTATTCTTAGGGTTTTAGTAAATATAAAGTGAATGGACCCGGGGGCCATAGAGTTCACTAAAGGCATCTGTCTCATGAGCATACAAACGATGGTTAAACAAAATACTATTGGGCAATTCATAGAATAGCCCATAGTTATGATGATATTCATGGAATGATCATATATAGGCATTATGTTAGAGACAAGTATACGGACATCCATCTGCATCTACTACTATTATTCCACCCCTTGACCACTATCCAACATGCATCTTAAGGTATTAAGTTCATAAAAAATAGAGTAATGCTTGGAGCATGATGACATAATGTAGACAAAGTTAGACCAAATAATATGTTCAAACCCCGTCATCTTACCCTTAGTAGCAACAATACAAATACGTGCCTTGCAACTCCCACTACTAGGAAAAGGACTGTTAGTGGCGCACCTATTTTGGCCATTAATGGCGCACTATAGGTGCGCCACTATCATCACGCCACTAGTAACAAGTACTAATGGCGCACCCCCGGTGCGCCATTAGTATACCAGACAATAGTGGCGCACCAAGCAGTGCGCCATTACTATGTCCAATGGTGCGCCATTACTATGCCTCCTAGGGGGCCATATTTACCTTCACGTATGCCCCCTAGTGCGCCATTACTATGCCCCATAATGCACCACAGGTATTTAGCCCTTGTGCGCCACTAGTGCTTAATATGGTGCGCCACTACTATGAATATTAGGATTTTTTTCTTTTCTGATATTTGCACATGTTACAAAATATCTGGTATTTGCACAGGTTACAAAATACACATTACACAGCACAGAATATAAACATCACACAATAGAATTCATCGTATTAGTCTCCAAGAAATAGCGAACAAAGTTCAAACATTAGCCAAGTATAGGTCTCGAGACATTAGCAAAGTTCATCATATATATTAGCCGAGTTTGTCGTCACATTACAAAGTCAATATCGATCATCTAAACTACTATCACATAGAAGAGAGCTGCGGTCACGATGAGCATCATCGCGATGAAACTGGTCTTCATCCGGTTCCTCCTCCGCTCCCTCCTCTCTCCCACTAGATAGCGCGTGTATCTAGCTTCCGCCTCCGCCCTAGTGGTGTACCCTTTGTAACTGTTACCGCTGAAATGGTGAACCTGTCTCCGACACTCCTCCCAGTCGTCGTAGACTCCGGGAACCTTACCCTTATACACGACATACGACGGCATCTCTATGCACTAGACAAACAAAACGTTAGTAGCAATTCACAGACAATACATAAGCAATATATAAGTATGCAACAAAAGGATTGGAAGAGAAAAGCAACACATTAATAGCACGATTCATGGTCCTACTAATAAATAGCATCGATTACATATAAGTTGAATGACTGTCCAAACCAAAGAGACATACAAGTTCATTAAAGTTTAATTACAACATGAGCTAATCGATATTTCAGAACTACATAGCATCACTACTTTCGACTCGACTCAGGGACCGGAGCATGGATGAAGCCGCCGTCTTTCGTGATGGTCATGAAACCGCGGTCGTTGTCAGCCTGCATTTGTAGCGTTGTTTCTATTTCACTGTTGGACGGTTGATATTTGAGGTAGAACTGCCCCGAGGTACGAAGGACATCTTGATGGATGATTTCCACAAACTCCGACTGGATGCGAAAGAATTCTTGTTTGAGGTCTGCGTCCTGGATTGCCGACAAGCGTGCAGCCCAATCTTTGAGACTATTTGGTAGCAAAAGGTGATAATGGTCCCGTACGATCGTCCGCATGTGATGGAGGGCGTAGTAGGCATCCTTCTGACCGCCAGGCGGCTGCTTGACACAGGGGAACATCGTTACATGGGTGAACACGTTCTTGCCGTACCTAAAAATTGGCCTCCTGAAGGTGCCTCCAGATTTGGGGTAGCCGGGGAGAACATCATCAAGAACTTTCTTGATATTTGTGTAGTCTTTATTCGACTGACGGTCCGAGTCGAAATACGTGGCCGTGGAATAGTTCGGGTTTAAGAGGATGAGTGTGCAACGCGTGTCACTACATAAAACACGGAATGTTAGAAGGATCAAAATCTAAGAAATTATATGTTACGGGGCGGTGAGGGGATGACTTACTTGGGAAAGTAAGGCACGAGGAAATTATCCTTATTTAGGTTCGCTAGAATGACGCCTTCCAGGTATGAACTCGCGACTTGCCGGTCCCCAGCGCTGCCCAAGATCTTGGCACGCATGTAGAATGGGTCGACTATCACGATGTCCGGGGTCTTGTCTCTAATGATCCGCATCTCCATACTTAGCGAAAATAACCGAATGAAGGTGTAGTGCAGCGGATGAAGGTTAAACATAGCGAAGATGTCATCAAACTACAGGACAATCATACCCCCAATGGTGCTATCGACAAAGCCCTTGCCCTCTGGCACCTTGGCCACGAAAACCGAGTAAGCCACATCATTCTCGGAGAGACGCCGCTTCTCTAAAGAAAGAACACTGTCATGCAGACTCCGCATAGCACCGGTTGCAGCTTTGAGCAGATTAGTCGGTAGCATCGGCCTACCCGCCACATGCACCCTCCTTGAGATATCCTTAGGTGAAGGTGGCCCATCCTGAGCATGGATCGTACTCGGTGCCGGCTGGCTCGCACCCTTGTTATACTTTCTTTTCCGTCCCTTCTGCTTCTTCTGCTGTAACGGGATCGAGTTCTGCTCAGAGACCACCTTCTTAAGTGTGTTGGGGCTGATAATATTTTGCACCTCGGCTATCTGAGGCTCGGTGAAGGCGGCAGCTGGAGGCGTCTCCAGAGAACTGAACACCAGACGGCGCCTGTTGCAATTGGGTTTCTCCGCGGTACCAGCTAGATCGCGATCGTCTTTTGCAGGGTTGGGTTCTTAAGAAGGAGGCCCAAGAATTCGTCACCATACCCATGTTCATTGAAGTACTTATCGACCCTGGTAAATGTACCGTCGTCGTCCGGATCCTGTGCCATATGCATGCCCGGATCAGCTGACGGCGGTAGCGTTGCGGCGGTCTTGCCATGGCTTGGCGCCGGCACGACTGGCGGTGTTGTCTGTGGGGTGGTGTCCCCCGCCCCCAAACGAATCTGGCTCTTCGGCCAAAGCATGGACCAGCTTATGCAGGCGCTGAGGGTCATCACATCATCTTCGTCGGCCCCAGGGGGTCGATACGAAGGTAACAAGTCACCGCAGCCCCGCAGCACCCGAACCAGTTGAACCCTATACACGCTGGGTGGCATCGAATTACCGTGGAACAGACGGTTGCCCGGTTCGACGATTCTGGCCTTGGCAACATCGATCAACTCGCCATCCACGAAGTGCAGGAAAGTGCATGGAACGTCGGCGGCGCCCTGCAAAAACATGTAGGGCGTTAGGGATGCCCAGTCAAAGGCAAGGAGATGAAGTCATCGCCTGAGAGGCTTAGTTACCGTGATGGTGTCGAGCTCGGCTAATGTCGAGGCACCACCAATGGTGGGCGTGCAAGTGACGGAGGGGCCGCTTGCTGCCGAGGTGCCGGCCGGCGTATTCTTCCCACACCCGGGTGCATTAAGCTCCAATGTCGGCGCTGACGCCGGAGACACCAATGCCGCCTCCGCCGGAGACACCAATGGCGCCGCCGGCGCGTTGTGCGAGTTGCTGCCCATGAAGCTGGGAATCAGGGGCGGCCCCTATTAGCCGCCCGCAATCCACGCCTGCAGCCCCTCAAGAAAGGTAGGCATAATGGTGGTGATCGTCGCTACCAGTTGGTCTCACACTTGCTCTTCGACTATCTCCGGAATCTGCGCCACTTGTGCCTTGAGTTCTTGAACCTCGCGCTCCAGGCTTTCCGAGCTGGTCTTTTTCTCCTTTCGCCTAGCGGTATAGTATTCCGACCATTTCATGGACAAGCCTTTGCCGGCCACACGACCAGCTGACGTCGGCTTACCGAGCTTATCCTTGTGTTTCATTACGTTCAACGCCCTATTTAAAGTGGTGTCCCAAGGGGAGCTCTGAGACGACCCCGCGCTACTGCTTTCAGTTTCCTGTGGAAGGAACATGAACCAATTAGAAATTTGGCTTCATTAATTAGAATGCAACCATATGGAGCTAATTACGCGGGGGTGTATTCCTTACCAGAACAAGCTCAAGCGCCTTGGTCTTCGGATCCGTGGTAAGCTCCTTTGTTACCGGGTCAATCTTGTACCGGGCCCTGACATAGTTCCTGGTCTGCTTGTCACGGTATTTATTGAAGAGGGGCGGTAGGCCTTGCTCGGCATGCTCCGTGTCCTCCTTGTCCCATATAGGTTCCACCACTCTTTAACCGCCGGGACCGAGTTTGTGGACCCCTAAGTTCAAGTCCCGCATATCTTTCCCCCACTGACTTGATTCCGCGGTTGCGTTGTTCTCGTACTTGATCTTGAACTCCAGGTAGTCATCTTCGCTGATCGAAGGATTTGTCTCCTTGATCTTCTCATAACGATCACCTTTTTCAATCCTTCTCTACACCGCGGCTCTCCAAGTAGCCAGGGCTGTGCTCATCTTCATGAGGGCGGCACTATTCACTTTATTCCCTGAGAGGCGTGTGTTTGCGAAGTCACTTGGGAACTTGTATCGTTCGTGCAGCTTCATGAAGAGGAGGTTGCGCAAATTCTCTCGGTCACGATGCCTTAGGTTCTTGGTGTTGATCGCGACGGTGCTCCGGAGAATGCACCCGAGCTGTCCCGCGTACCCCTTGACTAATTCTTTGGGCGCCGTTGGCTGCCCACTAGAGGACACTTTAGTAAATTCCTCCTTGACGGTGTTGAGCATGTTTGGGCACCGGTCCTTCCGTTGCCTCTTCGGTTGGCTGCCATCTGTGCGGGCGCTGCCATCATCAGTGGTGGCATCCTCGGCGGCACCATCAGTGGTGTCATCCCCGACGCCACTAGGGGTTGTGTAGTCGGGATCAGTGTCTTCCGCAGCGTCCTCATAGCGGTGTGGTTCTTCCTCCATCTCCTAGGACAGCTCGCAGAATGCCTTGCCCAAACCGCCGGCCTTATCGTTGTGGGCCATGCTTCGCTCTAAATAGGAAAAAAGTTTGGTCAAAAAGTTGGTTATGGTCAAGGAACAAGATCTCTAAGTTGACCAAATAACCTAATTCTCTAGGAATGTCGCCAAAAAGTTGGTTATTGTCAAGGAACAATTGAGAGATGTTTGTGATATTGCCTAGGTGTTTTGGGATGGAACCTGTTAGTGTGTTCTTGCTAAGGTCCAAGTCCACGTTCTGAAGGACCTCGTCTTTGCAGGCTAATTTTCTAGCTTGTAACACTGGGATTATTAGCTTAATTAATCGACTAGTCGGTCGTATGGTGGTGTAATTAACTTGTTTTAATACTGGCCAGTCATGTGGAGTATACTAGCTCACTGGGTGCCCCTAAAGATACCCCGGCCGTATCATTTGATTAATTAGTAAGTAAGCAATTGATCTAGCTAGCATTGCCATGCCATGCATCCACCTTGTTTTAATACTAAACTAATCCAAGGCCTCTTTCCAAAGCCACAACTTCTAGGTCACCTTCTAGGTCACTAATCCAAGGCCTCTTTCCAAAGCCACAACTTCTAGGTCACCTTCTAGGTCACAAATCCAAGGCCGTATCATTTGATTAATTTTTGTTTCGGTTGAGAATCGGTCACCATCTAGGTCAAGAAAATTGGGCATGACCTTTGCTAATTTTCTTGACCTAGGAGTGCCCCATTCTCAACCGAGACAGAAATTAATCAACATTTCAGGAGAAAGGGGTCATTTCAGAAGATCACAAGTAGCAGCAGCATCACTTGACAAAATCACAAGTAGCAGCAGCATCACAAGTAGTATAGCAGCAGCATCATCACAAGTAGTACAGCAGCAGCAGCATCATCACAAGCAATACACTTAATTGGCATAAAATATCAAAACACATTTAGGTCGATGGACAGTTTACATATTGTACTTTGTTGTGGCTAGAGGTCACAAATCTAGTACCGAACTGATACATGATGCATGGAAATATCATGTATCTTTCTCTATGCTATTGGGGTGTCTTCCCTATAGGAAAACAACAAATTTATTTAAAAACACATAAGGTAGTCAAAAGCACCATCAGGTTAGCTGAAAAGATAGAGAATACTCTCTTCTAACTAAGAAGCATTTTGCTTACTGTATTCGAGTCATCACTATTGCTTAGTGTTTCGAGGGTGTATCAACTAAAAAAAGTACTCTATTTATTATAAAAACATAGATCTTATATATCACAAGAACGGAAAACTAAACAACCAGCCACAAAAACACAGGGAGCAATCCTTTTCAATTAGTATTTCAGTAGCTAAACAAATGTGACAGTATGCATCATACCATTTCCTTTAATTCTGGACAGCATATGCAAAAGATGTGCTCTATTCATCTTTGAACAGTCTCAATCTTCCCAAGTACTCCAAACACTCAATAGATATAGTTACATACTGTATTTAACACTAAAAAATAATTCTTAAATTTTTTAGTTAACTGGAATACTAAAAGGTTCCCGATCTCTAAATTCAAACAAATTTAGACTGTGAGTGCCTGCCCATGACATCTGCATGGTTTCTCTACACCACACACCATCATCACTGCTAGCTACTCCTACTCGATCCTAAATTCAAACTATACATCTGATTATTTGGTCATTTTTTTGACACTTATTATTTGGTCATTTTACTACCCATTTTAAAAACATCTTAAACATCCTACAGGATGGTGTGAAGGAACATATGGGCTTGTACTTAATTTTAGTCGGTTAATGCTGTTAATTAATTTTGTAATCTAGTAAAGTGTCAAAAGATACGACCTTTGTTGAGCTCCTACATGTATTTAACACAATGGATCTGCTCATATGCACCTGCATATGTGTAAGAAAGAAATATTTGGTGATGCTTCGCTAAGCTTATATGCCTGTGTACATGAAGTTTGTTAAGCTATTTTCCAGTCATGAAATGTTTCCAGCTTCCAGTATGGTAGATGCATTTTTCGTGGATTCGTTGCTCCTGGCTCCAAAATTGCAAGGCAAGCAACGACCTATCTGATGACGCTCGGCAAGTGGAGCCGATATCTCCGGTAAATAAGAATTTGCTTCCATGAGATGGTGACCTAGGAGAACTAAGAGAACATCCAAAGTTTCTTATTCAGGCATTCACTTCTACTCCAGGTTGCCCTATTAACACAATAAACCAAAACTAACCTACGCACCACACAAGAAGCATAATGAGTAGCAATGCAGTAACTGACGGTATTCACCAATTGCAGCCAAACTCTAGCGGCAAAGATGCAGTTTTACCAGAGGGGCTTGTGCCAGACAGAGGTGTTGGGGAAGGCTAGGGTTCGCCGCTCCGAGGTACGGATAGGGTTCGCCGCTTACAGTCTAAATTTAGACTGTGCATGCACCTGCCTGAGGAAGCAAACCAAGGGCATGAGGGGAGGGAAGGGAAGGGAAGGGAAGAGGAGAAGATTGGGAGAGAGAGTGCATACCTCGACGATGGCGCGATGGAGCAATCAGGCTGGCGCGCTCGATCTGGTCGGCCGTTCGCGAGCACAGGCACGCGGAGACGAGGTCGTCGTCGTTGTCCCGGCGCGCGAGCGAGCGATTGGGCGGATGGATCTGACCTGCTCCGTCTCCGGCGAGAGCGGGGTGGGGTCGGAGGGGGAA
>NW_024115672.1:0-9230 GCF_003073215.2 Triticum urartu
AAGTAAATGCATTTGTACTTGTTGTTTTGCAGGAAGCAAGCAGCTGTGGTGTTGTTCAGTGGGTAGATGAGGAGTGGCCAGAGCATCTGCAGAATGCTCTTCACAAACTATGGCTTTTGTATGAGGATTGCCAGTGTGCTAATAGGATGGCATGTCTGGAACATGCATCACTTGTCCACAATCTCACATCACAGAAGAACAAGCTACAGGAGACTTATGAGAAGCTTGTTGAGGATGTGAACAACCTACTTGATACCCAGGACAATATTCCCAAGGAAAATGAAGTCCAACAAGGTGAACATGAGGAGATCACTCCTCCTTTGGACAACAATATTTCAGCTTTGAAGGAACAGCTGGGTGCAATGGATGCTGAGAACAAAGAACTGAAGCAAAAGGTTGACCAGTTGAGGAGCATTCAGGTTGCCCAAGGTAATGTGATTAGGAATATGAAGTTTGCTCATTTGAAGGAGAAGGAAAAGTTGAGCATTGAGAGGAGGAATTTGGAGTTTCACATTGCCGATCTTGTCAAAGCTAGTGAGAAGAACAAGAGAAAGCTGAAAGACATCAAGGATATTTGTGATGAAGAGTGATTTGTAATCTGACCATGTGGGTCATTATCTTAAGTTTCATTGAACTATGGCTTGTAATGTGTGAACTAGTGGCAGTTTGCAGTATTTGAAGTAGGGTGTAGCCTTAAACCATGTCTTGTAAGCTTTGAACTATGGTGTCATGATGTTAACTATGTTGTTGACTAGAGTTGTTAAGTATGATGTTAACTATGGTGTCATGATGTTAACTATGTTAGTGACTAGAGTTGTTAAGTATGATGTTAAATATGTCATTGATGTTAACTATGGCACCCTAAATGATGGAATGAGGATATGTTGGATATCGTCGACGTCGAGGCACCGTAGATGATCAAATTATATGGCTCCGGCGGTTCGCTGCATCGGGAGGATTCTCTCCGGCGAGGTTCTGCCATCGGTGTCGATTTGTGTCGTGACCACTCCTGCATATGGTGACGACTTCGCTGCCGATTGCGGTGACTATATTGAAAAGTCTTTGCAAGAGTTCCTCTCTCCAGATCTGGTGGTTGCCGACACCAAGAGCAATCTATGAACAATGACTTGATGCAGAGGTATGGTTGTGCAGCTGCGATGGACGCACATCGCATGTAGCTGCTGTAATGGAGGAAATGTAATGTAGACACCGTACGAGTGACTTCGATGGTGGTGCTACTTGAGCACCCGGTCTCGAGCTCTGAGGTGAAAATCTAGTTCTGACCTGAGTTGATTATACTAGTAATGGCGATGTTTTTTCGTCATTACCTTGTTGAAGGCATTGCTCGGATATGCTCAAACCAGTTTTCAGGGTGAAACCCTACAATCTGGCCTTTCGTGATTGGCTCCGGTGACGGTGGCGCTTGAGCGTCGCTCCCTTTCTAAAGGCTTTGCCGTTGAAGAATCTAGTCGCCCTTGTTTGTGTCATGAAATATTTGGTGCGGATAAGGTCATTGTTGTAGTTTGTCGATCGTGGATTTGATCGTTTTTTCCCTTTTCACGCTTATAGCACGGATTTGGTTTTATATGACTTTGCTTTTTGCCGGAGTGATTTCTTTTTGTGTATGTGTGTTGGTGTTAGTTGTGCATCCTAACTATGCAGAGACCGAATGTGTAGATGCTCGTTATGTTTATACTCTTTTTTGAACACAGTACAGACGCAAGCGCTCATACATACGCGCATACACTAACCCTTATAAACTCACACACGCACACCCTATCCCTATGAGTACCTCCGAAAAACTGAGCCGACATATCATCTTGATGTTTGTACTCTCTTGATGCTTCATATTACGTCAATAAAATTTACCCTCAGTAAATAAAGGGCATGTTGAAAACTAGTGGGTTTTTCCACCCGAGAACTTGAAAACTATGGGTGGGCACAGCCTATCCGAGACAAGTTGTGCGCGGGCCCCACGCACGTTTTGTCTCCCGGACTAGATTATTCGGTCCAAAGATCGCCTAACCCAGCCTCGCTTCCTTTGACCAGTCGCCATCCTTCAGGTAGTACTACAGAATATGAGTTCCTCGGATCTGCATGTTAGCAGTTACCAGGAAACACCGGCGCCGTACCTCGGAATGGGTTGATTAGATTGGGTTGATGGATCTTGTCAGTAGTCCTACGGATCAAGACGAGTGGCCGTTCAAGTTCAACGCCCGTGAGTGTGTCCGTCCGTTCGCGGTCATTCCCCGGCCGGTCCGGTCCAAAATGATTGGTGGGTAGAAGTACATACATCACATGCATGCATGCCAAGAAACGTGCGTGCACTGACTCGGCGGTCTACCACGTGAGAGAGAGAGAGAGAGCGTAGACTGGATGGCATGGCCGGCGAAGAGATAGCTCCGAATGCATGCAGCACATGGTGGACGCGCGCATACCCTGGCCTGGAGCTCTATATAAGCGGACGTAAGCGCCCCTACCTGTTCATCGATCCAAGCCACACTCGACGAGTTCATCGGCCTCTTTGTAGAAAGGTGATAGCTAGACATCGACCTCGTGCCCGCTTGCATACGCATACGTACGCAGAAATGGAGGTTAACTACGCAGAAGCCGGCCAGGTTGTTGCCACCAGCAGAAGCGCGATGCTGAAGCCGGCGTACGCCGCGCCGCACCCGCTGGCCGGCGGCAAGGTCCAGCTGACCGTCTCCGCCCGCGCCGCCATCGACACCTACGTCCCCATCGTGCTCGCCTACCCCGCCCCGGCGCCGTCCAACCAGGCGCTCAAGGAGGGCCTCCTCCGGGCCATCGCGCCCTACCCTCACCTGCTGGGCCGCTTCGCCCTCGACGGCCACGGCCGCCGCGTCCTCCACCTCAACAACGAGGGCGTGCTTGTCATCGAGGCCGACGTCCCGGCCGACATGGCCGACGTGCTCGCCGCCGGCGGCATGGCCACGGACGTCGCCGGCTTTTACCCTACGGTGCCGGAGGTGCCGTCACGTCACATTCTCATAGTACTGTTCATGCATGCATGCATGCAGTGGTTTTGATTGTATGGAGTGCTGATGTGTTTTTCAATTACTCTACAGGAGAGCGTTGGACCAGCGCTGCTGCAGGTCAAGCTCAGCCGCTACAGGTGCGGCGGCCTCCTGCTCGGCGTGATATGCCACCCCCACATCGCCGACGGCCACGCCGCGAGCACTTTCTACGGCGCGTGGGCGACCGCGGTGCGCGAGGGCAAGGGCTTCACCGTGCCCTCCCCTTTCATAGACCGCGCGGCCACCGCCGTGCCTGGCAGCACGCCGAAGCCAGTGTTCGACCACCGGTCCATCGAGTTCAAGGGAGGAGAAGGCAGCGCCACCAGCCAGCCCCATGCCGTTCTCCCCATGGACAAGATCAGGAACGTCAAGGTGCACTTCCCGGCAGAATTCATCGCGGAGCTCAGGTCCCGCGTGGGCGCACGCTGCAGCACGTTCCAGTGCCTGCTGGCGCACGTGTGGAAGAAGGTCACGGCGGCGCGGGGGCTGAGCCCGGAGGAGTTCACGCAGGTGAGGGTGGCCGTGAACTGCAGGGGCAGGGCCAACCCACCCGTGCCAATGGACTTCTTCGGCAACATGGTGCTCTGGGCGTTCCCGAGGCTCCAGGTGCGGGACGTGCTGGGCTTGAGCTACGGCGGCGTGGTCGGCGCCATCCGCGACGCCGCGGCGCGCGTCGACGAGGAGTACATCCAGTCGTACGTGGACTTCGGCGGGGTGGCGGACGCGAACGGGGAGGAGCTCGCGGCGACGTCAACTTTCGGGACGATGCTCTGCCCGGACATCGAGGTGGACAGCTGGCTGGGGTTCAGGTTCCACCAGCTCGACTTTGGGACCGGGCCGCCCTCCGCGTTCCTGCCGCCGGGGTTGCCGGTCGAGGGGCTGATGGTCTTCGTGCCGTCGCGCACGGTGAAGGGCAGCGTCGACCTCTTCATGGCCCTCGCGGAGGATCACGTCGCGGCGTTCAAGAAGATTTGCTACTCCCTGGATATTCTCCCGTCGAGGATGTAATTAAGAAAGCGAAGCATGATGCGGTCGTTCTATGGTCAACTGCTTTTACAAAAATTGAAGAAATACAGATCAATAAAGAGGTTATTGACACATCAATTTTTTCTTTGGCAAACAAACAGACACAAACCGATTTTTGTTTCAACATCAGTACAGACACAAACGCTTATATATACGTGCATACACTCATCCCATGAACGCACACTCTCCACCTAACCATCCAACCACACAGTTTGGTTTGCACGAGTCAATTGCAAGAAACCACCACATTTCTGGCTAGGTTTGCAGGAAACTACCAAGTCGTTAATCTATTGCAAAAAACACCGTAAAATCTCTTAACCTGTTGCAGAAAGCACTGAACAGCCGTTTAGCCTCATTTGATCTCTTTTCCGACAGGTGGGCCCCGAAAACGCTGACGTGGCTTGACGGACAGGCAAACGGCGCCGTTAGGAACAAAACGCTCAAGACGCCGCGCCGGTCGGTCCTTGTCAGACAGTCCCCCCCACGCCCCTGTCCTCTTTCTCGCCCCGCTCCCCTCTCCTCTCTCGTCCCGCTCCCCTCTCCTCTCTCGCCCTTGCTCGCCGCCGGTGATGGCCACCTCGCGTGGCGGTGATGATGGCGGTGGCGGTGGTGCTGGCGATGCATCTGGTGGCAGTGGTGCTCCTGCAGATCCAACAGAGGTTTGCGGCAGTTCAAACCCATCTCAGGCTCCGCCTCTTCCACAGCCGCCGTCGCCGTCTTACTGTGTTGAGTACGCGGCGGCGAGGGCGTTCGCCAAGGCCGTGAAGAAAGATTCAGAGGGGAGCCATCACTACGCATCCTCCTTCGGCGGTGTCTCGTAAGTTTTCTCTTTCCGTACCCGGATTTGGTTTCTAGGGTTAGGGTTCTAGGGTTAGGGTTCTAAGTGTTTGTGATTCTAGTGTTATAGGATTATTGTTGTAGGTTGTTTATGTGGTCAGACATGTAAGTGAAGTGTTTATGTAGTTCTAGGGTTCTAAGTGTATGTAGTAGGCACCTAAACATTAACTGAAATTACTGAATGTTAAACTCAATTTGAACCTACTCAATTACATGAAATTACTGAATGTTAAACTCAATTTCAACCTACTCAATTACTGAATTCACAACTGAATATTTAAATGAAAATGTTACCGAATTTATAACTGAATCCTGTACTGAATTGTTAAGTGAACAAATTACTTTAACTGTATTTTGGACTGAAACTTTAACTGAATTTTTAACTGAAACTGTAATTTAACTTAAACTGTATTTTTAACTAAAACTTTAGTTAAATCTTTAAGTGAAACATTAACTGAATTGTTTGTACTAACTGAATATATAACTGAATCTTTAACTTTTAACTGAATTTTTAACTGAAACTGTAATTTTAACTTAAACTGTATTTTTAACTGAAACTTTAGTTAAATCTTTAAGTGAAACATTAACTGAATTGTTTCTACTAACTGAATATATAACTGAATCTTTAACTTTTAACTGAATTTTTAGCTGAAACTGTAATTTTAACTTAAACTGTATTTTTAACTGAAACTTTAGTTAAATCTTTAAGTGAAACATTAACTGAATTGTTTCTACTAACTGAATATATAACTAAATCTTTAACTTTTAACTGAATTTATAACTGAAACTATATTTTTAGCTGAATCTTTAACTTTTAACTGAATTGTTTACTTGAACTGAATTGCTTTACTTGAACTGTAGATTGAATGATGAAGTGTGGGAAGTCAGATTCCATTTCCATGACAGAGATAATCTTGAAAGAAGCCTAAATGTGGATGATATCACATTTTACAATCTGATTGCACTAATAGAGCTTGAAGGTTATGGGATGACAGACTTTATGTATTATGTCAGAGATCCAGGTGTTGGGGTTTCAGGTATGGAAGAACTGACAGATGATGATAAGGTGGAGGAAATGTTGGATGACCTAGTTATCAAAGGTCAGAAGGTGGTGAACATAACAGTCATCAGAAGTGATGCTCCAAGACCTAGTGATTTGAACATTGGACCAGTTTGTGAGGAGCAGGTTCCATTATCTGAAATAGGTGTGCCAGTGGTGTATGAGATAGATACAGCGGGAGTACTGTTTCCTAGCCCAACAAAGCCACAACCAGTGCCAGTGCAGGTCATTAACACACATGAGAGTTCATTTTTGAAGCAGAAGTGTGCACCAGTACCAGCATTTGCAATGGAGATTGGTGAAGAGAGGCATGAGTATTTCATGGAGCAAGACCAAGATCAAGAGGAAATTGAGCAACTGATGGAGCAGAAGAGGAATGAAGAGATTGAGAAGTTCTGGAAAAAGGGGAAAGAAAAAGAGAAATACAAGGCAGCTAAAAGAAAACTTCCAGAGCTAATGGCTGAAGATTTCACTGATAGTGACAGTGACACAGATTTACTAGCAGATGAGGATATAATTGCTAGGCTTGAGGCAATGAAGAAGCATAGAGATGATCCACTTCATCATATTGAAGGGGACACTGATGTGGATGAGCCATATGAAGCAGATGAGGAGGAGGAGGAGGAGGAGAAGGTACCAGAGGAGGAGGAGGAGGAGGAGGAAGGGAGCAGCATAGGAGGAAGTAGCAGAGGAAGTAAAAGAAAGGGGCCAACTACAAGATCTCATGCTAGTTTGGATGAGATTATTGAGGAAGATTGGTTTCCTTCATCTGATGAGGAGAGCAACCCTGGTGACCTAAGTCAGGAGGATAATGATGGGGCTCAAATACCATGTGTGAAGCTTCCAGCTGATAGGAAGAGCAGGGCTAAAAAGAAGAAGCCTAGAGTTTGGTATGATGAGCAAAGGGAGAACCCAGAAGAGCAATTTATGAAGAAGTTTTGTTTCCTAGATGTGACCCAGTTCAGGAGGGCACTTCTTAATTTTCACATCTCACAAAATAGGAACCATGCCTTCCACAGGAACTGTCCAGACAGGATTATAGCTGTCTGCAAATTTGAGAATTGTCCATTTTTCATTGCAGCTTCTCAGATAGCACATGAGAACACATTCTGTATAAAGAAACTGAACTTGCACCACAGCTTCCCAGTAGTAGGAGAGAGCACAAAAGTTACTACTAAGTGGTTGGCACATGAATGTGAGCAACAGTTGAGGACAGACCCCAACACACCTGTCCAGACTATAATTTCAAACTTGAAGCAAAAGCATGGAATAGAGGTATCTATACATATGGCCTATAGGGCAAGAAAGCTAGCCAAAAATGTAGTCCTAGGAGATCAGAAGGCACAATATCATAGGATAAGGGATTACCTAGAAGTTGTGCTAGAAACCAATCCAGGAAGTAGATGCATTGTCACAACAAAGCATCTGAAACTACATCCAAGCAAAAACCCAAGATTCCATGGCTTGTTCATTTGCCTCAATGCTTGCAAAGAGGGTTTCCTTAATGGTTGCAGACCATTCATAGGTATGTGCACACCTACTAATTAACTAGTGACTCTACATTTATATGTGCACACCCAATAACTTGTTGGTAATCTACTTGTGATCTTGTATGATAAGTGTGGATGGTTGCTTCATAAAGTTGACCACAGGGTAGCAAATCTTGGCTGCCACTAGAAGAGATGGAAACAATAACATATTTCCCATTGCTTTTGCAATAGTGGACAAGGAAAACACAGCAAGCTGGTCTTGGTTTCTTACTCAATTAAAATATGCCATTGGTGGTGAGTCAGGCAAGTTTGGCTACTACACTATTATATCTGACAGGCAAAAGGTACTACTATCTCTACTCCAATCATTGCTAGCATTGCTTATTAATTGTCCTTGTTTATTAATTTCATACATGGCATTGTTGTAGTATTCTCAAACTGTAGTTCATTCAAACAGGGCCTTCTTACAGCCATAAACAATGTATTCCCCAATTGCAAACAAAGATTATGCCTTAGACATATTTATCAGAACTTTCAAACAGTTGGTTTTAGAGGGGAAGAGTTGAAGAAATACATGTATCAGACAAGTTGTTTCTATACTGGGCATGGTTATGTAACAGCAATGGAAGGCATGAAAAAGGAGTGTGAGCCAGCTTGGAAATGGCTATCTAGGATACCAAAACATACATGGGCTAGGCATGCCATGGACAACAATTACAAAACTGACTTGGTAGTTAACAATATAAGTGAAGTTTTTAACAAGATGATACTTGATGTCAGAGCCAAACCCATTAGAACCATGGTAGATGGGATCAGGACAAAGTTGTTAGTGAAGTTCAATGCAAATAGGACAAAGACTGAGACTGCTAAGTGGCAGATATGCCCAACATATGCTGAGAAGCTAGAGGAAGCAAAACATCATTCTAGGTTTTGTCAGTCTATCAAAGTTGGACCTGATCTCTTCCAGGTGACAAGTGGAGAAAGCACATATGCAGTTAACTTGTTGCATCATACATGTGGTTGTAGGAAGTGGGACATGTCTGGAGTACCTTGCAATCATGCTGTTTCTGCAATCAACAAGGCAAAACTTGTGCCAGAAGATTTTGTTCATGATTTCTTCAAGAAACCAATATATAAGGCAGCTTATAGTCCAATAGTTTTCCCTGTGCCTGGGCCTGATTTGTGGCCAAAGACTAGAACCCATGACATTGAACCACCAGTGTTCAAAGAAAAGCCAGAAAACAAAGAGACAAAGAGGAGAAAGAGCAAGTTTGAAAAGCCAGCTCCAAAGGATACATCTAGGATGGCAACTATCACTTGTAGCAATTGCAATAGGACTGGGCATAGATACACTAGTTGCAAGTAGGCTCTGAAACCAGCCCTAGCTATGAGAATGAACCAGCACCAGGTAACTATTGTAGTAGGTTTTTGTACAATTTCACATACCAGTTTCTAACATTTCTATGCTGTAATTTCAGGAAAACAGGAGAGATGATACGCCCAGAACTGTATCTGCTCCTGCTCCCATGCCACCAAGGAGAAGTGCTCCTTCTGCTCCTACTGCTGTTCAAACTGCAGCTCCAGCACCACGAGCTCCAAGGGCTCCAAGGGTAGCAAGGAGAGCTCCTTCTGCCCCTGCTTCAGCTCCCAGTGCACCAAGGAGAGCTCCTTCTGCTCCTGCTGCAGCTGCTGCTCCTCCTGCTACAAGGGCAACAAAGAAAGCTAAAACTACAAGGACTGCAACTTCTACTGCTGGTGCTGGTCCAAGTTCTTCTACTGCTG